>NC_050175.1:21384179-21599179 GCF_008315115.2 Sander lucioperca | reverse complement strand
CTAGCGCCCCCTACAAAGTTTAAAAAAATTGAGCCCCTGCAGTGCGTTTATTGTAGACTCACGAAACTTGGTACACATATGTATCATGTCAAGACGTACAAGAAACGTCATTAGAATCATACCCTAAACCCAACAGGAAGTCCGCCATTTTGAATTCAAAGTTCAAAATTAGTGCGATTTTGGCCATTTCCACATGTCGCACTTTAACAAACTCCTCCTAGAGATTTCATCCGATCAACTTCAAATTCGGTCTGTACCATCTTAAGACGTTAAAGATGAAAAGTTGTTAAAAGAAAAACTTTTCGTCATAGGGCGTGGCTGTGGCGGGGCGGCCATTTTGTGCGTTTCACTATCAAAACAGGAAGTGGGTGTAACTCGAGTGTACATTATCCAACTGGCTCGAAACTTTTCAGGATTCATAAGAGTCCAACCCTGAGGACAAATAAAGGCTGATATTTACTTAAAGTCATAGCGCCCCCTAGTGGCAACAGGAAGTAGGCCTAAAGGTCAAGGTGCTATACTTTAACAAACTCCTCCTAGAGATTTCATCCGATGGACTTCAAACTTGGTCTGTACCATCCCAACACCTTAAAGATGAAAAGTTATTAAAAGAAAAACTTTTCATCAGACGGTGTGGGCGTGGCGTGGTGGCCATTTTTAGTGTTTAGCGATGAACAAAGAAGTTGTTGTAACTTGAGTGTACGTTGTCGTATCTGCCTCAAATTTCTCACAATTGACAAGGGTCCAGGCCTGAGGACACCTACAGGCCAAAATTGACTTTTGGTCATAGCGCCCCCCGCTGGCAATAGGAAATGCGCCTTATATGACAAACATCATCCGATTTACATGAAACTTGAATGTGTGGTCTACATGTGATACTGAGCCGCCCCCTATACTGTAACCACGCCCACTTACGTAGGCCACGCCCCCTTTCACAACATTTGAACCGTTTAAGGTAGATTCTTGTGTGAGGTGTCATTGAACTCAGCAGAGAGTTCCTTCTTCATTGGTCATAGTTTGGCCCGCCCCCCAATACTTAAGCCATGCCCCTTTCATAAATGGTGACCCATTTAAGGTAGATTTTAGTGTGAAATAGAGTCTTGTGTTAGGTATCGTTGAACTCGGCAGGGAGTTCCCTTTTCATTGGTGGCGATTTACGATGTCTGAGTGCCACGCAAATGCACAGTCGCAAGAAGCGGCAAACGCCGGTAATTCCGACGCACGCAGAGGAGCGAGGGCCCGTCCATCGCTGCTTGCAGCTTTAATTTTTTTAATAATTACTAATTCGCTGTCTGACTTTATTTATATTTTTGTATATTCAATAATGAGGCAAATAGCAAGAAAGGGTTATGGATAGGTTTGAATATAGCCTACTTAAAATTAACTGTTATAGCTGCTATAGAAGTCAATATGAAAGTGAGTCAAGTGACGTGACTCGCTGAGAAGCGAGCAGGCTGAAGCTAGTTGACTGGAACGTTAGTTGTAGAGAAGAATATGTCGCAGAAAAGGATACAAGATTTGTTCTTCCGGCATAGTAATGCAGCTAAAATTAGCAAGATTTCATCTATAGATGTTACAGTTGATGTTTCCCCATCCACCACCGAGGCAAACTCTTTTCGGGCAGGTGAAGAGCCTGAGTCTGAAATAACATTAGCAAGCAACTCGGCTAACGTTAGCAGCACCATCATAGCATCTAATGATAACTTTACAGGATTCGAAAAGCCCTGTCAGCCAAGCAACATCAGTTATCCTGGAAGGAGGTTCGGGACAGAAACTTTTCAACGGTCTTTTCAGCTGAGATGAGAATGAATGATAAGTCATTTGTGTAATTTGTTGTGTTAGAGTGCCATGTACTGGGCACAATTGGTAATTATCCTGAAATACGGGAATACGTTCAGCTTACTTCCTGTTCATGTGTGGAAAAGAACTACGGTTTATACGCTGGTTCAGTGTCTCCTGAAACTTTGGTTATTCTGCAAAAAGAATAAGTTGCTTTAAAGATAATTCCGTTCCCTGTGAGGGCAATGCCTGTAAGTACGATTGTTTTCATTGCATATGTTTTGTGTAACAGAATGGTGGTTGAATGATGTGGTTAGGACACATTTGCTGTGGAGAAGGCACAAGTTAGGAAATTGTTGGCGAGGTCATTGCAGCCTGATTATTAGCATATATTTTCAAGCCAAACATCTCTGGTGTGGTTTTGACGATCAGAAAAGTAATTTACCATAGCTATATACTGAAACAGGCTAATGATGTCAAGTGCGCTTCTGTGATGTGGGTGCGCGCAGTGGAGTCGGAGTGGCGAGTGCCGTCGCATAATTGTGGAACAGTGGAATTTGTGGCTGCCCAGGACTTTTCTAAAACTTCTCACTCTCACCCATACACTGCGCTAAAATGACGTATTTAGCTGTCAAAATCCGAAACATTTTCTGGAGGGAGAAATCGTCAGACATCCATTATTTTGTTATTCAGTACCCCTGGTCAAAAATAGGTTCCCGCGCGCCTGTCTCAGCTCGATTTGTGCCAGTTCTCATTAATATTCAACAAACTAAGCTTGACTCTGATTGGCTAACAGCTAGCCAATGAGAGCCTGGCTATCAGCATCCTTTACCCAGCGAAACTGGGCAAGCTCATGAACAGTAATGAGCTCAGGCAACACCACGTCAGACTGACCAGCTTTTGTAATTGGCCTGATTTCTCCGTGTATTTCTTTTCACATTCACGACATAACACAAACACATATGGACCTAACACATTTCAAAAAATACAAGTAAAAATGGTTTTGTGTGGCAGGGGACCTTTAATCAATTCCTCTTACTGAAGCTTCAAGGTCTCTAATGCAGCAACAAGCTGTAGATAGAATGACAGAATGTACCTTTCAGATGAATAAATTCTGCACCACTGAAACCACTTTCTTATTATTTAACAGCAAAAGAAACACCAAGCAACTCATGCCGTGAGAGTAAAACCTCAAACAAAGTCATGCACATGAGGTCTGCCTTCAAAAATACAAAACTACACCATTTGTTTTTGAGTTACACAAAGTGCTTTAATAAAAAAAATAAAAATTGATTAATTAATGTGCATGAATGTATTGAATATAACATGCATATTTAATGTGTATATACTGTAGAGTGTATTTAATATACAACTGATATTACCATAGAAGGAACTAAAAGTATTAAAGTAGGGAGACATTAAATAATACTTCAGAAAAAGTTAAGAAAAAAGATTTAAAAGACAACACTGACATTTACAGTAAGCTATTTCTTTCTATTTCTCATCCCAAACTGGGGTCCTAAATGTAAAAGATTACATTAGGGCTTTGTCCTCATCCTTTCCCTTAACCCCACGTCTTGTTCAGAAGAAGAAGGAATTTTGTAATCAGACAGTATTAGGTTTCTGAGAATTGAAGGAGGAAAAAATAGGATGCAGAATTAGATTGTGTTTCATTTCGTTGAGATTAACGATTCTGCAATGCAACACCCAGCTGTGCATTAAAAATAATCTTTAAAATGTTGAAATAAATTCTCGAACTAATATGTAAGTAATGGCGGTTTCTTCATTTGGCCCATCAGGGATGTACATGTTACTTAATATCTAACATATACACACACACACACACACACACACACACACACACACACACACACTATTGACTGTGAATGCACTGCGGCTTTTAATAACCATCATCATGGCTGAATATTTTGGCTATAAGTGGGTTGTTTTTATGAATGATAATGAAAGCCCAAGAGAAGGAGCATATTACCCCTCTAAAAGCACAACTACATCCTCAATATAAAAACCCAACATAGCATACATGTTTCTTGTGCTACCATTGCAAATTTAGTCTCTAACAGCTAATGGCTGAAAATAGCTCTAATGGTCTATCCTTTTTTTGGATCCAAGTTAAACTGATTATGATTTGCTTGGAAAGTTTTTGCAGTAAACCCTCAGCAGAGAGGTTAAGATGTCTGAAAAGGTGCTTGGTCTGAAAAGAGACATAGGTCAGAACGAGAGGCTTCCAACTGAAGTGAAATCAATAGAAGTTGATTCCTGAGGAGTTGGACCAACAATGATCAATACCACACTAAGTGCACCAGGAAAAAAAAACACCTAACAACTGCAGTGATGGAAAGTGCCTTTTGTGTCAAGTCCACATCTTCAGCTGGTCTGTTTGAGTAACAGGACTACTATAAACAGCTCAAGTTTGTCAAACTTCATTACAGCTTCCATTCTTTTAGTTCAGCAGATTTATTACTATAGAGAGGATTTTTACATGGAAACTAACAGCACATCCTCTATCACTTCCTGATGATTCCAGCTTGGTACTGAAAACAGTATATTAGGTTGTAAAATGCATTACTGTTGAAATCAAACTGCTCAGACAGTGACATTTATAGTGTTCTCTGGTTGTTCTCTGTTGTTTTAGATTAGGATATACAGTTTCAGTTTCATCTAAGTATTAAAATTAAAAGTACTCAGATAAAGAATGAATTCAGATTATTTCAATTAGAACTGGTCATCAAACTAACGCAATGCAGTTTAGATTTTGGCAATACAAGATTTTAAAAAAGAAAGGCATTTTGCCTTTGTTTGACAGGACAACAGTATAGAGAGAGACAAGAAACAGAGAGAGAAGGGATAATGACATGCAACAAAAGTTTCACTGGAATCAAGGTGGTGGTATGCGTCTTATCCAGTGTTGGGAGTAACGCGTTACAAAAGTAACGCAATTACAGTAATGTATTCCTTTTTGCTGTAACGCAGTAATATAACGCATTACTAATTAAATTTCGGTAATATTATACTCGTTACAATCTCAGTAACGCGAGTTACAACGCATTTTAACGCAACATTTAGTGGTGCATTGGTTTTTTTAAGAATTCACCAACACCGCGACACATTTCTTCACAGGAAAAAAAAAAAGCCGTATTGTTTTCCTGTCGCTGTATTCGATGGTTGAGATGACTGCAGAGACAAATACATTTGCGAGATGGATATTATTTTCAGGAGTTATTACGCTGCGTTGAAGTGAGCTGTCCCGTTTCTGTTCCCGTGGTCAGAACCAGAGACGGTACGGACAGCATGTATGTCCCAACAGGTGACGGTACGTCAGCGGCTGACAGATATAAACATGTCGGGAATTAATGTTGAGGCTTGCTACACGTAAATATCATTGCATTTTTATCAGCCGTGGAGAGTAACTTTGCCTATAGTGGAATGGCTTCGAATGACGACCAAAAACGCTTGTCTATATCTATGATGTATTAAAGTGGATAAAGAGGACTTTATTGATCCGGTGGTGAAATTCACAAGCTAGCTGCCAAATCAAACTTCCCCTGTTATTTTGGTGAAAGTAACTCAAAAGTAATGCAAAAGTAGTGTAACGCATTACAATTCAGAGACAGTAATATTGTAATATAACTAATTACTCTCAAATGACAGTAACTAGTAATCTATAATGTATTACATTTTGGAAGTAACTTGCCCAACACTGGTCTTATCTAATCAACCCCAATTCAAGATCTTTAGCTGACACCGTTTTGTCTATTTATCTATATTAGCTTGCCATATGTTGCATAACTAGTTAATATATCAAAGTAGTAGGGGAAAAATACAATATGTATCTCTGAAAAATGGAAGAGTAAAGGTATGGAGTCTTACAAAATGGTAGTAACACTACTGTACCACAACCCCGAAATTGTACATGCACGCAGGGTGCGATTTGCCGGGGGGATGTGTGGGATTTCCCCTCTTCTGGTCTATATATCCCTGCCTCTGCTGAATTACTTTAATCCCCGGTGGGGACTAAATGTATCCACCACTCTCAAAGGGATTAATGCTACTTCACCAATAGACCATATATTATATATCTAAAATAAAAGTATTTCAAACTAAGTAAAGCACTGTAATGTGAACAGTCTATAGTGCGATAAAACGATAAAATCAGAGCGGCAGTTGCTGGTTGTATTTAGCCGCTAGAGAGCTCCGGGACGCTGGCTATGGAGCTCTGTCAGAAGAACTCCGTCGTATCAGCGGCAGTTGTTTAGCTGCCAATAGGACACTACAAGCCGGCTAAAGGCACCGACAGATGATGGTCCTTTCAGGGGCCATGGTAGTTGAGTTTAGCCAGAAAAAGTGAGCTTCATGGAGTGATGACAGTTACGTTTAGGCACCAAAACGACTAGTTAAGTTTAGGAAAAAGATCGTGGTTTATATGAAAACACTACCGAGGAATGAACGAGCGTTTCCTGGGTGAAAGTATTTTGTTTTTACCGCAAAGTGAACTCCGCTATCCGGCTTGAAAGCGCTGTTTTATGTGGAAACCAAGTTGTGCTATATCATTTTGTGATTATTTTCCATTGAATATTGAAGTTCATAAATAAGTGTTTTGGCATGCCTGGCCGAGTGGCACTATATCCATGCATGGTATTGAAAGGGGTATTTAATTCTTGCATGTTTTGTTTTATTGTGCATGATCAAAAAACTTCCCACACTCTGCTTTTTTCACAAATCGCACCCTGCTTGCACAAATGTACTTCAATTACTCCCAGCTCTAGTTACTGTATTTGAGAGAGATAGTTGTATTTTTTGACAGTATTGTTCCAATTTGTCATCATGTCTTTGCATCTGAATAAAAATGGGTTCACAGCCATTTGTGATAAACACAAATATCAGAAAATGTAAATTTGTGTAAATAGGCTTCCATTGGGCTTATTTGTGTTTTCAGAAACAAAGAATCACTTTCTGAAAGAGCCAGGGCCCTTCTACTGGCTTTTCTCCCAGGCCTGGGGTGGGAGCTTCACCACATTTAACGACATTGATTTCTGTGTTATTTGACAGTGTTATTAGACTTCCTGCTGCCAGAAATACACCCGAGAACTGAACCTAAGAGAAGTCTTATAACCTTCTTTTCAGTCTGCTGTGAACAAGTAGAGTTACAGTAGAAGGATTAAACCATCATTATATTAGGAAGCAAGAGCAAAAAAGCAGTGATTCAATTTTCTAATCCTTCTTTTCCTGAATGTTTCATTATAGTTTTGTGGCAAGAGTGAGTAAATAATACCCCAGCATCCAGACTCAAAGGAGATTTTTGAGTACATTTTTAAGTCCTATAAATACGAATCCAACAATAATCCTATGATGAATGGTTTTGTTTGTTTGTATCTTTTCAGGTAGGCCTTATGTGATCAGGCCGCCACAGCTGTGTCGTAAGATGGTGTTTGAGTCGTAAGTGGCTACATAGTTTTGTGTGTACAGGGAGTAAGTACAGCAGGGGACTCAAAACACAGCCCTGGGGTACTCCAGTGTTAGGGATGAGGGTGGAAGAGGTGTGTCCGCCCACCCTCACCAACTAAGGGTCTGCCTGTCAGGAAGTCAAGGAGCCGCATGCACAGTGAGGTGTTTAATCCCAGGTCCTTGAGCTTTGTGACAAGCCTGGAGGTAACTATGGTGTTAAACACTGAACTGTAGCCAATAAACAAAACAAAATGTTCACATTATCACATTATATAGATGAAGTCCTCTCACAGTATCGCAAAGAAAAACAAACCTTTCATAAAGCAATGTGTTTCGACGTTTACTATTTATCTAAAATATGCTTATAATTGCCGTTCTTTATTTAAGATTTCTTCATTTGTCCATTTTAGTGGCTAGATGTATATGGTAAAATTGTAAAAATGACCACACCATATTTCTATCAACTATCATGCTTTTGAATACATATTTTTGATCTGTCCTGTAACTGCTCACAAACTTGAATACAAGTCTACAAGAGTGTCATGTGTGACAACAGATGTGTTGTTGGCATTTGTTGGATTTTCTTTGCATTTAAAATGGTCCTTATTGTGGATAGTCTGATAAATGCAGCATTTAGGAGTTTAGCCTGACACAAACTCCACAATGTTGTCGTCCTCTCCGGTATCTCCATTAATCTTGTCGGGCTCCTAAAAAAAGGAGCATATTTCTGGAACCTGTCTTTTATCATTTTTCACAAATAGAAAACGGATGCTTCTGTCCCCTATCCTGTCCATCAAATCAGACAGCATAAGACGGGTCTATGCTGTCACTACGTCTCCGACGAAGATGTTTGTCTTGTTTTAACTGCCTATGTGGTTGCAGATCTCCCCTGAACAAGTGCTACATCATTCGTCGTACTGTTCATGAACCAATATCTTCGTCCTGCACCATCGCTTCAAAAAGCCATAACAGCAAGAGGACCCAACAGCTCTGCTCGAAAGCCCTTACTTTATGGCCCTGCAGGTGATGATATAGAAGGCCTTGAGAAACAGATGAGCTAAATTTTCCCTGTCACCTTTTAAACCCAAATACATGGAGACACGCACTAACTGCACACATATGTTTTTGCGTGCAGCTATAAACCTCTATAGATGAATTTTAATGATCAGTGTACAGCCCAATATGTATGGCATATAGAGCATGAAAAGCAGGATAAGTGTAAATAAAAAGACACATTCATATTTCTGAGCCAGCTGTTTTCTCCCAGAATTGTTTTGTTTACACAAGAACAAGATCAACTGAGGGGAGAAGCTAAATGAAGAGAAACCACCTGAGACCTCTTGGAGAGAAGGCTGAGTGCTCCCATTCTCAAACTGAACAATTGAATATAGCTCTGTGCTGGAGACGGCATCCCCTTTCAATTAGATTCAAAAGCCCAGAGAAAACGGAATAAATTAACTCTTTATCCATAAAAATCACATCATTTTGCACAATTTCACTCATTTAAGTCGCCTGTACAATTACAGCGTTTAATAAATAGCCAGTTTATGATGATTGATCCACCGTGAACACTCTAATCGTTTTTTTTCCTCTTTCTCAGTGTTGACATAATCAAATGGTGTCACATCTAAATTTTTCAGCTGCCATGTGTGTTTACTGTATAGCAGTGCTAGAAGAGAGGCAATATTAGTGTGGGACACCTGAATTGGTGCAAGTGGATTCATCAGACATTAAGTCTCATTTTGTGCAATATTTTGATATTTTATGACCAAATACTCCATCAGTCTCAGCTATTCTTTGTGTTTAGTGCTAATTAGCTAATTATGTTAACATGCTAAAAAGCTGAACTAAGCTAAAATGGTTAACGTAATACCTGGCAAACATCAGCATGTTAGCATTGTCACTGCAACTATGTTAGCATTTAAGTAGCTCAAAGCACTGCTGTGCAGTATGCAGCTATTGTTTTTCCCAAACAACAAATAAGAAATCAAAAAGCATTAACATATTTTGAGCTGTCTCAGAGTTTGACAGCTCTGCCCAGAGACAGCTGGACTCTTTAAAGGTAAAAGCATTGCATTTCTTGTACCCTTACTGAAAAGCAATCATAGACTGGCCAGGTTGGTAAACACTGTTCACTGACGGCAAACATGCCACCGCCGACTGTTTGGGTTGAAAATATATAAAACAAATAGATGCCTTTTGTAGCTGCTATCATGTAAAGTCACCTAGCACAGTTACAATAAGTAACTACATAGTATTAAACAGATACAACATTGGAGTAATCACATTAAGCATACATCAGTAAAATGATTTGTTAAGCATACATCAGTAAAAAGGTTGTGTAGCAATGTTTAGAATAACTGAAACTGACACAATCTTTGCTCTCCTTAGATAAACATTATCTGACAATACCTTAAGAGTTCAATCACCTTGAATCAGGTCAACCTGCCTTTAATCTGATTTAATGTACCTGTACTTAAAGCTAAAGTATTTCAAATGTCTGGTCTGACCCCAATACAACCAGCATCCATCCTGTTTGTGCAATTAGAGAAAAGCAGGATCAATGGAATCTAATTTAAGACAGAAGCATTATTCTAAAACACAGAGCCTGGTGCATCTCTGCATGGAGCCAGCAGAATGATTAAGTGCCTTGGTTATATCCTGTATAGCTCTGCTGCACATGCCACAGTGAGAGTGTTCATGTCCTGGATCCCATCACCCCAGCCTCTCTTACATCCTCAGAGCAGTCAATACTGGGCTCTGACCGCCAGTCAGTCACTCTCAGGTTGCACACACAGGCAGAATACAAATTAGCTTGGAAAACTCAAAGCTCTGCATTCACTCCGTGTCCACACTTTTTCTTAGCAGGCTGCTGTTTGGACAAACCTGTTCCCTTAAATTTGGTTTGTCACAGAGAAAACTACATCTACACAAGGTAAACAATCACTAGACACACAAGCTGTAAATATTAGAAAGGAGTCAAATCCTAGGTAACAAAACTTGTAAAGAAATGGCCATTAATAAGAATAAGAAATATGGCTCCTTATTGTACATGAGGCTGCTCTGCCAAGGAGGTTGTTTTCGGTTTGGTTTGTCCGTGTGTGTTTGTTTGTTTGTCTGTCACAGGGTTGATACACTAATTATTTTTCACTTACATTAACAAAGCGAACACTGCATTTCATGTACTTCTGGAAAAATCGGGAAAATTAGTTCCCGACATGGAAAATTCACAATGCACCTTGTAAAATACGGCGCCTTGGCAAAGGTCTGCTCTCTCCAAGTCCCCTTAAAATTAGCTTATGATATGTTTTGCTGTGATGATGATGATGATGATGATGTGTAGTACAAAATACAAAAATATTAAGTTAAATTAAATCAGTGAAGTCTATGAAGCTTGTAGAGCAGGAAAATTAATAATTTTTTTTATGTATTTAATAATAAATTAAAAGTCAATCGTCAGACAATTAATCGCAACTATTGTTAACCGATTAATAGGGTTGGGTACCGAAACCCGGTTCCACTATGGAACCAGATCCTATGCAACCGGTAGGAATCGGAACGGATTAGAACACAAATTTTGATTCCTCATTTCGGTTCCACTTAATGTGTCGACTAAAATATTTTCCCTCTGTCGCTCCGAAACGGACGTCAAAATATCACACTTTCTCTTTCTTATTATATATTTAAGTACTTTAAAACGTTAATATATTGTTAAATTTAAATAATTTTCAATTTAAAAAAAAACTCTTTAAAAAGAGCCTTTTTTTGATGTCATTTTTCAGTTTTTCAAGATTCGGTTTAGGAATCGGAATCGTTTTAAAAGTACCAGTTCGGCATCAGCATCGTAAAAATCCAAACGATACCCAACCCTACCGATTTAATTATTTAGTTATTATGTAAGCAAAAATGCCAAGCATTCACTGGTTCCAGTTTTTCAAATGTGATGATTTACTGCTTATCTTTGTCATATATGAGATTTACGGTGTCTGTGCTGTATCTTTAGATTTTGGAGGGGAAGGTTGAATACAACAGACAATTTGAATACATCACCTGTAAGCTTTGGGGAATTATTACAACCACTTTTCACTATTTTCTGACACATTGTAAACTAAGTGACTAATCATGCAATGCACTACTACAGTAACTAAGTAAAATCTTTGGCAAAATAATCTTTTACATTTCCTAAACCTAATGAGAACAATTTGACTGGCAGAAGCAAAACAAATCCTTCATTCCTGGCAAATGATAAAAGAAAAGCTCAAAACAACCTTGTTAATATTGTATCAGATGGAGTCAGAAAATGTTAACAAAGGAGGGGATGTGTTCAATTTTTCATGCACAGTACCTTTTTTCCACTGAGGAAAACAAAACATAGGGGCCTGATCAAATTGACATGCGCTGGTAAAGGTCTCAACAAACCTGCCCTACTCCGTCTCCTTTCTTTTCCCTCACCAGCAGTGCCTCATATCTTTGGAGTTAACCCTCGCTGAAATCATCTTCATGCAACAGCAAACTAGCAACATTTTGTGCCAAATAAACAGGACAAGGTCAGCTATTTTATCTCTGTGTTCAAAAATATAGTATGAATGGTGACATTAAAGTCCCTGAAAACCTTTATTCTGAGTCACCCTCTCAGTGATGAACACATGTTCTCTCAAAGTTACAACAATCTTGGTTTATTTTACAAGACAGATTTTCTGTATTTTTATTTGTCTAACTGGTTTGAAGTGGGCGGGGCTTGGTTGGAAAAAGGTGATGTCATGTATTTCAGTGCACGGATTAGAAATCAACAAAACATTTGAATCTAAACGTGATGGCATTTGTGTGGTTACTTTAATGTTGCCAGGCAACTGTCAATCAAATATGATCAAACCACACCACACACACACACAGTCTTGAATGAAGCATTTATTTATTTCTGAATTTTAATTCTGATTGTTGCTTAGTTAGTCATCACGATTTTATGGTGCAGAGAAATTTTAATTTGACAGATTTAAAATCCAAGTTTTCATGGACTAACTGTAGGGTGTTTTCTAGTCTCGCATTGCCAGACCTTCATCCACAGCGCTACGGAGGAAGGTCTGGCTAGTCCACACAACATTCCTGGATAGGAGAAAAACGTGCTTATTTTTTATAGGCATTTCTTTAAACCAATCACAATCGTCTTGGGCGGCGATATGGGTTGGACGCAGCAACGGTGCCTCTGCAAAATAGCCTCGGGAAGGAACTTGTTGGGTGTTGGGACTATCCAACGAAACGGTTCGGTTAAAGCAGACCAAACAGCTCAGGTGTCAAAGCACCCTTAAAGGCATGATTGTTCTTTAGGTGCTCGAATAAAAGCAGGATTAGTCGTGCTTAAAAAGTATTTCCTGTGTGATTAAAAATGGCTTTTGCAACTATTAATTAAATGTAATAAAACAGTTGCATTCGATGATGTGGGAATATTTTTTGTCAATTCCCATCTGGCTCTATTTGTGGGGATCTGTTGAGAATCAGAGGGACGTACTGCACTCTGTTTCAGCCTTGAAGCATTATGTACAAATTAGATGCTGAGCTCAGCATGCCGTTAAAGGAGAATTCCGGCCAATTTTTACGTTAATCTTGATCGCTATAAATATGCGAATACAGTCGATAGAAAAAAAAAAAAAGCCGAATCGGTGTATCGACTGTACTTGCATATTTATAGCGATCAAGATTAACGTAAAAATTGGCTGGAATTCTCCTTTAACCGCTTCAGCAACCAATTGGAACGCACTGGTCCCACTTTAGATTGTGTATACGATAAAACATGCACATACAGTCAGAAAATACAGAAGTTGATTTAAAGAGGGAGAACATTGCTAAACCAAGCGGCTCACCATCATCACTTTCACAGGTTATAATAAAACACCTCGATCTAAAATTACTTTACAATTTGAGTAACCAGCTCATTTCAGCTTCTTTAATAATAAGATATTTTATTATATATAGTATAATATTATATATATATATATATATATATATACATATATATATATATATATATATATATATATATATATATATATATATATATACCTATATATAAATAACCTTATTATAATACATTTTTGGAATTTTCACTGTTCCCTCTCTTATTAACCTTCCATTAACCTTTAGGTAAACATAGGCAGCTCTGAGCATTATTCCCTTGGATCACAGCAAAAGGCTTGGCCCAATTTATCAGACCAGCTGTGGAATTGCGTATGGGTGATTAGGCCACTAATAGCTGCTCGCCTCACTGAAGATGAAGATCTTGCAGAAGCTGCTCGAGAGCGAGGAGGTTACAAAACAGCTAGAGCTTCGTTTGAGTCTGCATGTCCTCTCTGACACAGGTAATTTGAGGGATTCATTCATTAGTGATTGGTAAATCAATACGAGAGGAAACACGGATGGTGACGATTTTGATCGTGTTTGCCAACTGAAGCCTCAATTTTATTTTGTCTAAAATGTATTCAGTGGAATTCAATTTCAGTTTGTAGACGACAAAATATATCATTTGTCATTGCCTTCTAGCATGACACATAAGCATTGCCGATCTGTCAGGGATAACAGTCTATCTATCACAACCTCTTACCATAGCCCCATTTGGGACTGTCCCATCCACTGTGTACGTTTTTATAGTGCACCATCCTCTTCAGGCACCAAACTGTAACAGTCTCATTACTGCCCACTGAATCAATGGTACTTGATTGTTGGTGAGAATTACAGTTGTTGTTGGTGTTTTTTCCTCAACGACCAAAAGGGGCAACAATGAGCCCATTCCACACTCAAAAACAAACGTCGACAAGCAACACAAAGGAGATTTATGCTTTATAAGAAGTTTCAAATAGTATTTTTTAAGTTTACAAGATAAAAGACTCGAAGGGTGAAGACTGTTGTTGTGAGGTAAATGTAATGGGTTTTTTTAGGTATTTGAACAAACAACAAATGCTGTAATTTTTTTCTGTGTGAACAGTCTCGATGAAGAAGTCACATGTATGACCTAACTGCTGATCAAGGAATAAAAAGACAGCCAAACTGTGTGATACTTAAGCATGCAGAAATAAGTAAGTAAAATAGAAGAGGGTATGTTGGTCTGTTGTGTTTCTTTTTCATAGAGTAACAAATTTCATGCTTGAAAGAACAGATGTGTGCGTCTTTTTAAGCTACTATTACTGCAATTATATGCAAATCCTACAGCTTTGAATACAAATAAGTATTTACTTGAGTTGCATTTCTTGTCTTAGCACATACAAATGACTACTCTTGCAACATCATTAGCCTGCAGACACTTCATCATCACTACAGTGGATATACGACTGGTGTGGAGTGCTTACAGGGTTGTGTCTGTCAGTATAAGACCCTGTGAAGCTGCAGGGAATGAAATAAGATCGAAGGGTCTTTGATAAAACTAAACATTTATAAAACAGATTCATATATATGGCTTCTTCAATAGCACTTCATTTTCATAAAGTGTAGGAACACACGATATAGATAATTCCTACGTATGAACTCTACTGATCTTGCAGGCTTAATGTATAAAAAACGAGTTTACAATCGTCACGACGCCTCTTATGGGTATTTAATTATCTATCTTATTATATTTCACAAATGTCAAGCTTTTCTTTTGATTTTGCACATGTTGCACAGTTCCATATGTTACAGTATTTTCTGTATTACTCTTCTATTCTTATTGTTTTATCCTGATTTTTAGTTTTGTAAACACTGGTTCTGAGAAATAAACATGTATTTATTCTAAGCTCCCATTTACATTTAGTTGTTTTTTATTTGGTAAACCTAGCTAAATGTAATGGAGTCTAATACAACAGTCTTATAATAAATCATACCTTCATACAATGTATAATGTTCAGTTTCTGTTGTAACTGTTTGAGAGGTGTTGATTCAGCTGTACAGTCATTTAGAGGATGTTGTGTGTGGTGCTGTTGAATTCTATTGCTCGATACCTAGTCTGCCCTCATTGAAATAAATGGGGAAAACAAAACATATCTTTTTAAAATATTACATTAGTTTCAGCTACTGTGTACCTAATAAACTGGTAACTAATTGTTATTTACTGGGTTTAATGAGGGTGATGTGTGTGTTTTGGTGTGTGTGTGTGTGTGTGTGTGTGTGTCCCAGAGGAATCCATTCTAATGGTCCAGCCTATTACTCCAGTTCAGTCAGGCTCTCCCTGCGGTTGATTAACTTTGTGATCCATTAAGTGGCGTCATCCCCTCAGCGAGGAGAGGTGCCCTCCACCCTACCCTCCACGGATTAGGGGAATCCCTTAGACATCATCAAAGGGACTCCAAGGTGAACAGTGCTGCTGACTTTCTATGAAATGTCAGTGAAGAGATCAGCAACCGCTGAATATGCTCAAATCGAAGGCTGGTCAGATATACACTGAGGTTAACAGAACAGCAAAGGTATTGTTATAACATTTATATACTATACAATCAATGTACTGCCATTGGCCGTTACTAGATTAAGCTTGGGCAAATAAAGGTGTTAATGTTTCAGTCTGGAGAATGGCCCTTTGTGGAAGTCCACATGCTACACAATCAACTTCCAACACCTGTTTCATACATTGGTGTATGAGCATTTTGGTAAAGCTCTGTGAAGCAAAATACTTTCATGTTTTTTAATATCAATTAAGTTTTTTTTTTATTATTCTTTTTTATTCTACTTTTTTACCAGCTTAAAAAAACTCTGATGTGATGACGTGAAAAATTAAGCACTTCTACATCTATAAAAGTTCCTCAACATTGCACACTTTCTCAAATTAGCTAATTTGGTGCAATATGATCTTTCAGAAGTTAACACCATCCTCATGAATGTCATCTTTTTTAAGTTTTCAAAATACAATAATACCAATTTTAGAAATCTGAGCTTTAACATTTTAAGTACATATAAGAAGATTTGACTTTCTATCTGGATGCTGCTAGGCCCGTAGAGGATTTATGTTGCTTGCCTGGATGCCAATTACTGATTCACCTTTACAGTCATAGCATAAAAGTATTTATTCACTGGTACAATCGCCATGCATGGCACCCTCAAACTTGTATACTTTAAGCATAGGGTTTTATAGCAATATGCATCATTTTCACACAACAAATGACTCAATGGATTGTTTTAATTTCAAAGGCAGCTTCTTAGTATTGTTGTTAAAAGCTACAGTGAAAAAACTGGTGGCCTACAAAACAATTACAAAAATGTTCTTTTTGTTTCAATTCAGTTGAGCGTATTACTTGGCAGGCTGTGTTCACCATTTCATAAGCCAATAAGTCTTCATATGTCAAAATACTGTTTTATTATCAACCTCATCTGAAAAAACAATCAATTTTGAAGCCAAATCTTAATATTTTGGTATTTTATTTATTGTATGGATTTTATGTAGTAACACACTTTTTACAGTTTTCATTGTAGGTATTTTCTGAAGCATGCTTTCACCTTGGATGTAAAATCTTAGGTACTTAACATTAGTGTTAAATCTCTTCTAAAGCTTGCCAACATGTAAATATTATTTGATATCCAGGCACCAATTGGTTTCCAGGTATTTCAGTACACTATGAAAGAAATAAACCATTACAGTGATGATTTGTTGTCTTTATCTTTTGGTCAAAGTGTTCAAGGCTGCCTCCCCATCTGCAGTTTAGAAGTTCGCAACTAAAATGGATTGCATTTATGAGCTGTTCTCAGACAGTCAAAGCCAGGCAAATAATAAGCCCACATGGGTAGCCTGAGAAGAAAAACAAATTTGGTAGTTTTTTGCATTAAAAAAGTTGCTGTGTGTCAGACTATAAAATCACACTTGCTTGAGCAATCTTGAACGCATATGCCTCTGAATCTGATGAGGAAGGAAAAAAGGATATGCTTTTGGAAAAGCCACAGACATGTTTTGTTTTTAAGAAACGAATGATTTGGTTCTTTGTCATAAATTCTTTTAAATCCTCATTTATAAAGACAAATTATGTCTGCTATAATGAAGATAATGATACCAAACAAACTGTGGAGGTCTGATAAATATAAGTGTAAGATCAGTACAGAGGCCCAGATGATGTCTGATAATGAGGGTACTGCAATTAATTGTGAATTCAAACAAAACTGCTTGGTTAGGTTTGGGCAACAAAACCACTTAGTGAGTATTACGAAAATATCGTGGGTGGGGTTAAAATAAGTCAGTTGTAACAAAATGATGCCCCGGACATTAATGGAACAAAAACGGCTCTCCTGGGTGAAAGTCCTGTGTTGTTTAACTAACAGATAAAGTTTATAATCCAGGCATTACAAGTGTGGAGTTTTCACAAGTGACACTTGCCCAACAATGTTAAATGTTTCTGTTACTCCTGTATTCAGTCATCATGTACAGCACCTGTCAGCATTGTATAAAATATAGGAAACCTCGGGGGGAAACACAGATGCAGTTTTTGACAGGAGCATAACATTTCATCACTGAGCATCTATGCAGAATTCCTTACAATGACACAACAATTTAAATTGAATTATGTTGCTTACCATCAAGCTATTTTTTTATTTTATCAACAGAATGAGGCTTTAAATTCGCAATCAGCTGCAATCATTTCTAATATTAAGTAGTAGAACATTTTACTGTATTAATGTTTCATTCCAACTCTGAGGTTTTTGTTGTGCACTCCCTGTAGAAATCAAGTCAGAATTCATAGTGGTTAAGACCATGATGCTCGAGCCGAGCAGTGCTATAAATTATATGAAGCTGCAAGGTCACAATTTTCATTTAACTTTTCCTCAACCAGCCCAGACAAGGTGTGAATGTGGCATGAAATGAGGTACGGAAGCAGGGCCAATAGATATTTAATTAATGCTAGGCCTGACTGGAGGGCCCAGGCTCATCTGCTGCATGTCTCATCCAATATGCATGATTTACAAGCGGGCTTCTTGCCACAGCAAACTTTCCACGCAATACGGAGCATCAATGTGAAGTGGTGTACACAGCCAGCACACAGAGGAAACAAGTATTTTGCAGCAACACTGTACATCTTGAAAAATGCTATGTGGACTATGCCAAGATCAAACATACTGTATCTGCGAGCACTAAATGCAATGAAATGTTAATGGAAATCTGAGTGCCTAAACTTTGTATTTCAGGATGAAGATTTGTATTAAATGCCTTTGTAATTTCATTTGAAATATTTATGAGCAAAGCAAAGTATAAGCACCTTTGCTGTTTTGGGAAGCACTAAGTTGCAGAGGACACCTTTTCTTCCTTAAACCCTCATGTTTTATTAATGAATATGCTTTTTAAAGAGGAATCTGGTGCTGCCTGAACTAAAATAAGATTTTACATCCTGTTTGCAGGATGGCATGTTTAAACTGTTTGACATAGTAACTTAACTACTTTTATTATTATAGACTGAGCACACAACACTGACAGTCTCTTCTCCCTGAATATTTGCTGAATGTTACTTCACTGTAAGTGCTGGAGAAGTAATGCTCACACAATGCAATGCAACACTCAGAATACAGCACTGAGATTGCTCCCAATATTAATGTCAAACAGGACCGCAAACTAAACACAACTAAAAGTTGGGTGCTTTATGATTGAGGAAATGATTATGTTTAACAATATTCATAAACCGCTGATGTGTTGCGAGGTCAGATGCTCTTGATGTTTTTGCTTCTTTTTTTTTACTGTGTGTAGGAATTAGCAATTTGAGGGCTTTTTTCTGTGCCATTATTCTCTAATTATGTACTCCTTTATGTGAAGGCATTATTTTGTTCATATAAAGCTATTGAGCGTTAAGTGGGGACACTATAATATCAAATTGAATTTCAACTCAAGGAAAATGATCATGGGTCTTCCATATAATATTGGTGGGTGATGATGGTGTTCTTGTTTTAATCATTGATAACTGGGTGGGATGATAATGGCTGGATGCACACCAGATTTTGTCCTATTCTCTCAGTTGATGTACATTGTTTTATGTGAGCTTGTGTGGTTCAAGATTCAAGTCTGTTTTCTGTGTTTTAGCTGGCTGTAAGACCAAGTTAAGTTAAAGTTAATGTTGAAATAAAAAAGAGAAGGTGTCAGTGTTACTGGACGCAACAAATACAATTGATAACAAAGAATGCGGTTATGGTCTAATTCATTCATTATATATATATATATATATATATATATATATATATATATATATATATCCAGCCCGAATTAATGCAGGCTTCATTGAATAGGAGTGGAATTTAGACATTTTATAATCCCATTAGTATTTATCATATTTCCAAAAATGTACATTAAGAGACACTGTCTTCAGTCTACATTAACACTCCCATTCCTATAGAGAGTTCCCTCCCAGGATGCTGTCCTATATGAATTCAGCAGTTAGATGTAACAGGACATCATTTTTCCTGCCTGGGCCATCTGTCAGCCCCAGCCCACCACCCCCCCAACACCACATTGCCCACGTTACAATAAATAAATGCCTGGCTTTTCTCAGGAGTCTGCAGCGTTATTAAACTGCCTACCTGTGTTACGAAGACAGATCTCCCCCAAACTTTGGACCCCCAGCAAGCCCAGGTTACCCATAAATGCAGAACATAAAGAGATTGCTTGTGCGGACAACCGGTATAAGCAATGAAATCAGGCTGCACACAGCTGACTGGGTCTGTATTTGGACAGAAAGCAACTGAGGGAAAAGAATAATAAGCAGCTGTGCAAGCTGACTGTATTTGACTTTGAAAAGACATGACAAGGACAAAGACTAAAATAATATATCCTAATGTTAAAAATATATGTTAGTGAAAGTGTCTTGAAGTTTGAAGAGATTATCCTGTATATATCGTCATTTAAATGCCATCATATGAGTCACTGCGTGTCAAATAAGGTTGTTTTTAAATGTATAATCCTTAAGATTTTCCTAAAAACAAAACCCATTTTATACCATTTATGGTCTGCATTTGTTCAGCAATAACCAATGCATTTGAATTTAGTTACCTCTTTATATAATAGTTTTCATTGTCAGTGCTGGGTTCAGATTGCCTTCAGACGCATGAGGGATTCACAGGAAAGGATGTCGCATGTAATCCTGCATTATTGTTTTTAATTTGTATCTCACTGATATCAGTATCACTCTTTACTCTTCTACAGCCATATCATAGCTGTATTACTGCTAAATGCAAATCGAACATTTCCTACTGATGCTGTTTCACTTTAAAAGCATTCCACCAGCGAAACATGGGTTGCTTTTATTTTAAAGCAGTCACAGGAAATACAATGTATTTGTCCAGGACTGAAATCTTATGGATTATAACTTTAATCAAATGTCCACAGAGAAAAACCTGGGGCCAGCTAGTATTATCCAAGCATACTGGTCTCTTGGCGGATAATGAAGCCGTCATGTATAGTCTGCTATGTGCATGAAGGGCAGAAAGTGAGTGGGTGGGCCAATAGGGGACAAATAAACCCATCAGGGGGCCCCAAGGGCCCCCTGATGGGTTTATCCGGCCATGACCACTGCAAATATACATGACATCCCACCATGAGACACATACATATTTTATACATGCTAAAGATCAATGGTTCATTTATATGATAACCTACTGTAAGAAAAATAGAATGTACAGTATGTGAGAAACACACATTACACATACCAATAGATTCAACACTTTAAAGGCAAGGCTTAATCCACAAGCTTCATGCATATTGTAAAAAGCACATATCGTGGCTTATACAAAACAGGCAAACTCACACACATAAAACACTCATATTCAAAGCTGCAACAAACCCATACAGTATGGGATATAATCGATTAATTATGCAATAGCTTGACAGCAACTAGAGATCCCAAATTTGCTTCTGCCTCACAGTCACAATCATGTCTGCTTGCCAATTTCCCACAAGGCTGTAGTGACAAGCCTGTTGATGGCGAGCGTGATAATGGATGGTTCTAATGGTCAAGCCTGGACCACACATTAAGAATCCGGTCGATTCACAGTATTGCACACAGGAAGTGCTGCCAGCAATCAATGCTAGGCTAATGTGCGAAAAGGAGTAAGTTGAATGTCAGTGTTGCTAATCAATAACTATTCATTTTCAGCAACCGCATTTCCACAAATAGGACACTTAATATTGTGCGATTGGATAATTACCATGCCCAATTAAGGATGTGTGACACTAAGCGATGGATGGTGGATGGAAAACATCTGCCACAAGGTGCTAATGGAGACACGCGCCAGACTCTGATCGACAGCTGAGAGATGGATCTTGATGTCTGCAAAGTGTGGGACGCCAGCTGAACCTGCAGGAGTCAGATAATCCTCTCCACCTCTACGGCACCGCAGATAATGGATGTCCATCCTCTCAGATTGTGCTCTAACAGGAATACGCTGCTTCAAAGGGAAAAGGACATAACCACTTTACAGCCACTATTTGTTGGTAATCCTACACATTTTTTCATTTTTTAAAAACATCTTCCAATAGCTCCCTTTTTTCAAGATAAATAATAGATATAGGTAATCTGACATAAATTTGTCATATTCTTTATTTTCACTGACATAGAAAACATTATACAATTCCTCCAATTCCTCTTTTGGCTACAGAGTCTGAGCTGACTCAAACACATTTTGAGACCAAAGCAACAGAAGGTCAGGACAGATTATCTTGTAATGGGACAAAGTGACATCTCAATCTCATTCCCTCCAATCCAGCTGAATCTAGCCCAGTCCCTGCTGATAATGTCAACATTTTTGTTCATGCTGGCCAGCACGACATTCAAACATTAGAAACTATGTAGCCCACTCTTGCTCCAAGGTAGACCTGACTTTCTTACATTACATACAGTGAATGAAGCCTTTGCACATCATGTCTTGCCAATAATGCAGAAAAAGAAAAGAAAAAAGATTCTTATGTGGTAAAAGTCATCTCCACATGCCATCTTTAAAGCTTCTTCTCAAACTTCATAACCAACTTGACTCAACAGCCCCTCTGTAACTCTACTGCAACAATAATGTAGGCTAATACTGTTATTTAATGCACAAAATATGTACAGTACAGTCGTCTCACAATAGAACACTGGCACCTGTTGTACTTTAACTGTTTTGCTTTACTCTGTCTACATCTTTGACTGAACAGTGTACACAGACAACTTAAACAACAGCAAAGTTGGCACAATGAATTGAGCCTGAATAGGCCCATTACAATTATGATAAATGCTCTAATCATCATTACATTGTCATTTCAATGATTTCATCTCAAGTGCAATGTAATAATTGTATTAGCTGCATGATGTGATGAGGATTTCTATCCGTGCGTTCATGGACATCGGAAAAACGTTTTTCCGAGTGAAAACGTCATCATTCACATCCCTTCCTGTGGGAATCGGAGGTGGGAAACTCGGGGCAGATTTTGCTAACCGAGTTTCCCAGTTGGTGACGCGTTGTTGACAACTGACGTTTGATGTAGGCAAATTTGGTTCACTGAACATATTTCAATAGCAATAAACTTATTTATTGTGGACAAACGCCTCTGCTGAGAAACATACACAGACATAACATGTTTCAAATTATTCATAAATAGGCCTATGTATAAAAAAACAACAACACCTTATCCGTGTCCTTTCCCGTTCGTTGTCCTGCAGATAACAAACACCTGACGATGTGCTGTTTGTATGCTCGCATAAGAAAACAGCAGCAAATTATTGTGGCCTCCATGTTTTCACCAGGTTTTCACACACCTGATGCTCTAGGCTACGGCCAACAGTTGGTGGCAGTCATGCAACAAGTTGTTATGCCAAATGCCAATATAACAGAAGAAGAAGAACACGCATCCCGACCATGCTAACCATGTGAACGCTGGTAGTCGGAAAAACAATGTAATCACGGGGGCGGTCCCTGTCATTCCGAGGTGGCATGAACGCGCCATGTGACTGTGAGACAGGAAGCACTTTGATGCACCATCACTGCCTCACTCCCTACAGAAGGCTGTTACCAAAAATGAACATGTTTGTTTAACTGATACAGCAATCTTTCAGTATCAGAGGCATAGGTTTGTGTTACCTAGAATATAAATTCATTAGATTTTTTGTGAATAAATAAATTGTGAAAAATGTTCACAGGCGACAGCTGAAGCACAGATCTAACAAATTACATTAAGGATTGCTCTGTTGCATTCAAGGGTCCCAGTTGGCCTGTGATGTTCCTGCAATGACATGTCAAAATGTCTGCTGTCAAAAAGGGCTGTAAAGTGTGTTTTAGAATGAGGGAAGTTCTGATTGTAGCGGATTAGTATTTCTTAAACATTATTCACCAGGAACATCTTATAGCTGCTAAAATGATGTAATTTAAATAAATGTGTGAGAGTACTAACATTGTTGCTTTTTCAGAATATCGTTCCAATAAAACAAACAAATTATAAAAGAGTGTTTCGTTCTTTGAGGATTAGAATTCAAAGATTTAGAACTGACCAACTAAAAATATGGTTCAGCATAACAATAATAATAAACTTTATTTTTATAGCACTTTCTTAACAAGGTTACAAAGTGCTTTTCAGAAAAAAACAGCAGATAAAACAACAATAGAAATATCATAAAAACACAGATAATAAATTAAAGTTATAAACATATACAGTATATACATAAAATGGCCAGGAAGTGATAAAACCCAACAACACATTCAATATTCATAAACGTGTTTTTATAAAAGAAAGATTTTTAAGAAGGGATTTGATCTTTTGGACCAAATTGGATAAGGAAAAGTTATAAAAGACAATATTAAAATAAATTTGTCAATATAGTGATTTTAAGTTTTTCTTCAATTACTTAAAAAAACAAGAAAAAGAAAGAAAGACGTCTTTATACAGACGTCTTTGGTCAAATGGCGAGGGAGATGATAAGAAGTCACCTTTTAGACCCTTGTTAGCCACAAGGGACTTGCTGTCATAAATCTCCATGGGGCCAGATAAAGGCTTTGATTAGTCAAATCAGCTATTTTAAATCAGAGCCTAACTCAATCACATCAACTAAACTGGAGCAAAACATATTGTAGCTTGTCTTTGCAATAGCTTATCTAACACACCTGCACAGTACCCAAAGATCCTCATTCATAGTAGAGCATTTCCTCTGAGAAACGGATAGAACACACTAGAACATGGGAAAAGTGCTGCTGATGGTGCACCAAACCTTAATGGGGCACTTAAACTATCAACTCATTTCCATCTTCTTTTCCCATTCAATTTGGATGTTACTTTCTAAACTTTCTGAAGCATTACTCATAAGGAGCCACAGAAATTCTTTCATTCATTTACTGGTATAATTGTGAAATGTAATGAGACTTCCGCTGCAGTGTGTTTAGGAGGCTTAATAAAGCCAATGTTAAGTCTGCTTTCAACGGTATAGTTAAAAAAAAATAAACAATTGAAGAGATAATAGACAAATTCAACATGAGTCTTAATGGAAAATGTATTTGCTCAAAACCCACCCACATTATCATGTCACTTTCACTTTGCAAGGAAGTCTTTCTGAAGAGCAATTAAATCAATTTCAGACAAAATGTTGAGGTCAGTGAGGCATTACTTTGATTACTCTATATGCATTTTAGACTTGAATGATGAAGAAAAGGTGTTTATACAGTTCCACTGCATTGCATTTGCCTAAGGAAGCACATTTCAACGAGAATAAACATAGTTTATAGTTCTGACAGCCAGTTCTGATGGTATATTTCTTTTTAAATGCCACCTAAAATGTGTTTAAGAACATTAGCCTCTCATGTTTGATGGCAGAAATACTGGTGAGTAAATATTCATCATTCTTTGGCAGCAACAAAGCTGAGACCATTAAACAGCTTGCAGAAGCTGACCCTATTAACAGGTTTTCACCGCACATAAAAGCACCCAGAGAATTTGTTTTATTACTGTGCTTTCTCCTCACATGGCTTTGTCAGAGGTGCACACATGTAGACTAATACTGCATTCTGTAATTCAAGTTTAGGACAATAAGGATATGCTATTCCCAAAATGTGTTTATGCCTCTCTGATTGTTAGGCACAGACTCAACCCCTCAAAGTTAATTGAAAAGGAATAAAGAAAGCCTTTTGCAGAAACCAAAAAAGAATTCTCCTGTGTATGCCAACTGCTCCACTTTTGGCATGTCTGCCTTTTACTACACAATCATCCATTCATTGGAGGCATTTAAATGAAAATATGAATTTTGGCCTGAGATGGAAAACATTTTCACCTGCTCCAAGAAGCACAAAAGCCAGTTAAACTGTTTGCTTTAAGAAGGCTCTTGCTCCCTTACTCTGCTGGGCTGCTAAGCCACGGGGTCTACGGTCTACTCAATGTGTTGTTTGTGTAGTGCAGGTGACAATATGGTGCGCTATTAGGGCTGAAACCTACAATTATTCTTCATCAAAATGTAAAATGCTAAAGTATATACACAACACTTTCTGACTTCACAATTTCTTAATTTCTATTTATTGCTGTTGTTTATCATAGTTGATGTGGAAGCAGACGCTAGTTTTGGATCATATAGTCCAAATAAAACTAAAAGTGAAGAAAGATAGATTTTTTTTATTTAGCAACTTACAGTCAAAACTCAATTTAATAAATGCACAGTTTTATCAAATATAAATGCATAATTAAACATATTGTACAATATGTATCTAAATACATACATTCGTTTTCTGATAGAAATAGATACATAAATACAGTTGTGTTCAGAATAATAGCAGTGTGTTTAAAAAAGTGAATAATGCTCAAAATCCTTAGAATAGATTTTAATTCCATAATATCAATGCATTGGGAACACTGCACATTCATTTACAAATCAAAACAGGACCAAAATCGATCAAGTTTGTGTTATACCTTTACAGAAAGTGAAGAAAAAGGAATATTAAAAATAGCAGTATTTGCATTTTTCTTTACAAACTGAAACATTTACTGTATAAACTGAAAAATGCCTCAAGGGTTTGCTTTACTTTGAATCACTGCACTAATATTTAGTTGCATAACCATTATTTCTGAGAACTGCTTCACATCTGTGTTGCATGGAGTCGACCAACTTCTGGCACCTGTGAACAGGTATTCCAGCCCAGGACGATTGAACTACATTCCTCAATTCCTCTGCATTACTGGGTTTTGCCTCAGAAACAGCATTTTTCACCCCACAAGTTTTCTATGGGATTGAGGTCTGGGGATTGGGCTGGCCACTCCATAACACCAATCTTGTTCATCTGGAACCAAGACTTTGCTCGCTTACTGGTGTGATTTAGGTCATTGTCTTGTTGAAAGACCCATTTCCAAGTCATTTCCTCTTCAGCATAAGGCAACATGACCTCTTCAAGTATTTTGATGTATTGAAACTGATCCATGATCCCTGGTATGGGATAAATAGGCCCAACACTACAGTATGAGAAACATCCCCATAACATGATTTTTGCATGGGGGTCGTCAGACAAACTGTCTGTGACCACTAGACCCAAAAAGAACAAATTTCAACCTATTCAGTACATGTCTTTTTTTCAGCAATGGGACTTTGCGGGGGCTTCTAGCTGATAGCTTTGCTTCACATAGCCTTCTTCTGATCGTAACAGTACTCACAGGTAACTTTAAGTCTTCTATGATTTTCCTGGAGCTGATCATTGGTTGAGCCTTTGCCATTTTGGCTATCCTTCGATCCATTCAAATGGTAGTTGACCGTTTTTTCCCACGTCGTTCAGGCTTTGGATGCCATTTCAAGGCATTTGAAATCATTTCGGCTGAGCAGCCTATAATTTTCTGCACTTCTTTATGTGTTTTCCCCTCTCCAATCAACTTTTTAATCAAAGTCCGCTGTTCCTCAGAGCAATATCTGGAACGACCCATTTTGCTGAGTATTTCAGTGTGAAATGCACTATAACCAGCATGCACAACATTTGCTTCCTTCCTTCCTTAAATATGGGCCATAATTGACACCTGTTTCTTCACAGAATCAATCACCTCACTAATTGAACACAACACTGCTATTATTTTGAACATGCCCCTTTCAATTACAGATTCAATTACACAGAATGAGCAGCATGCATGTCAGGACTGTTGGGTCTGTTGGTTTTCTATGACTCTACAACACTTATTAGTAAATTATTTGCCATGTAAAATATCACTTCTACCAAAAAAATTGATTTATGAGGTTAGTGATGTTGGACTGCTATTATTTTGAACACAACTGTCCAGACATTTACTTTTGATAATTTTAATAATTTTGTTTCTAAACACTAGACTCAACCTAATGATGCCCAGAGAGAAGGTTTTGGGTGAACCTATTTATACTTTTTGCTGGGACTGTGTGTGCGTGTGTGCGTGTGTGTGTGTGTGTGTGTGTGTGTGTGTGTGCGCGCGCACGTGTGTGTGTTGCTCACAGTGTTGTGACATTCAATCACTCTGACGAGGAAAATGAGTCACTGTGGGTCTTGAGGAGGCAAACCCGGGAGAAAAATGTGAGTCCCACAGGGGGATCACAGATCATTGACACATATCAGCTCTCTGATATCGGACTGATATGATCGTGTGGTTGCGATACTGTTGACACTAGTACATTTTCTGTTCCAGATGGTTATCACTGTCAAACGCTCAGTCTTGTTTTCAGCCTTTGCAGCTCACGAAGATGCATTTTGTTAGTTCAGTTAATATTATTCGTTTTGTTTTTGAGGTTTATAGTTCTGAGAGAGATATTGCCCAGATATTGATTGAGTCATGCTCGGCCAAAGGTGAAACATTCACTTCAAATCATTAACACTTGTTTGCTTACTGTACGTAAATGTCAAATTATGTGGTTGAAATTCAACATACAACAGCATATATTCAGAGTCAAGAGGTCAGTACTGTTTGATTAATCAAATGAAAAGGAAGGACATCATAGTGCCAAATCTAGATGCATCCCTCCTGAGATGTTCGTGCACCACACTGTCTAGACTAGAGTTTAAAACAATTGAAATAATAAAGAACATAATACAGTTAGTAGCGATTTTGTGGAGGTAAACATTTCATCAGGGGGAGAGATAGAAGGAAATAGGCAAGTGTTGTTCAGGCTAACACGAAAGGCTATAAGAATGAAAGTGCGGTGAGGGGCAAGAGAACGTTTTAGTGCCACATCTTGTTGAACCTTGAAAATGTGTGAGTTGCAGCAACAAAAGGACACTACAAGGTCCCACTGCTGTCAGCCAATAAGAAGGACATGAGGCTACAGAGGGCACATGTTCACCAAACCTAGATGTTTGAATAGTGGAAAGCAGGGCATGAAATTGGCACCCGCCCACCTTTTGTGATTGGCGGGTGAAACTGTCAATCTACCTGCCACGTTGGCGGGTAGCCAATGAGAATTGAGTGATTCAGACACCTAACTATCAATAAGCAGGGTACGCCGTTGCTTACGGGCCTGGTCCAATCAGGGGCCCGCATCACTGGAAGACATTGATTGACAGCCGGGGCCCCCTATCGCATTTTCATTATTCACACAATCCCAGCAGTCCCACGTGCAGCCACTGACCAAGCGGGAGTGAGAACGGGTCAAATTCATTTCCTAGTTTCTGATATGAAGATGAGACGTGTGTGTGACTCGAACATCTCACATTTACCAACAAAACGTATATCGAAAGACCGTGCAAAACATTTCAGACCGTCCTGCCAACCTGTATACATTTTAACATCAATGTACGCTGTAACGTTTTTTCACTCAGCGGCTGCTGTTTCAATCTGTCGGCTCTCTGCAGCAGGCGGGGCTGCTCCGTTTCCCCCGCGACTGACGTGCACACACAATCACACACAAACACACACAGACACACACACACACACACACACACACACACAAACACACGCACAGACACACACACAATTACACACAAACGCACACGGTGGATGCAGGAAAAAATGCAGATGAGACGTACAGGATGACCTAAATTGAGGACAGCTGCGCTCGTTATTGTAAGTGCAATGATAAGTTAAAGTCCAGTAAGTACTTTATTAAACCGTATGAATGTGTGTCCCAGGCCAGGATAGGAAATTAACTAACAATGTAAAGATTAACAAGCCACTGACAATGACAGATATGTTCATATTTGATTCATTCAATACATTCTTATTTTGTGTCTTAAATCCACCAGCCTTTTTCATATTTTACCAACATTTGCAGCATCCTGAGCCTTTTTGGTAAGGTTCCTAGAAAATCTCAGCCCAGAATAATGAATTAATAGTAATAAGTATTATTCTCCCCAAAACAAGTTTTTTATTTATTTTTTATTTTTAAGAACTATACAAAAAAAGTTATTGTGTTATGGTGCGCATTCACCAGTGTTTTGTTGTTGTTGTTGTGGTGCGCGTAGGCTACTCCTGATTTTGTCAGTCATCTCATCTCTTATATGCAGTGGCGTAACAAGCCAACACCGGCCCCTATGCAGGATTATCAAGGCGGGCCCCCCTACTACAGCACGTGATGACGCCGCAATGTCCACGAGTAGGCTACCATCAATAGGACAGGATAGGATCATAGAGACACAGCAATTCCTGTTTTTCACCTTTATGACACAAAAAAAACTGGCTGGTAAAAAGTCCCTGTGGCAGTTGGTCAAAAAAGTTAACTTCATGCCCTGGTGGAAAGCCTCTGCCATGTTCAAAACCCTGGATTTCTGTTGCAACCTGATGATGTTGGTTGTAAATAGTATCCTGGATCTCGTCTGTGTCAAAGAACCAAACTAGTGATAGTGGTGTAATTCTGTGACTAGTGTTTCTTGGCACACATTAGGGCCCCTAATGCCAACCGAGCATCATTTAAATGCTACACCATTCTCAGCTGCTGAACAGGAGCATCCCTCTGTGGCCACAGTCTACCCTTTTTCGAAAGGAAACCTCCAGCAGCATAATGGACCGTGTTACAAAGATCTCTTTATCTTTAGAAGCTTCCAAGAAAATGGCAATGACTTAAGTCTACTTTACTGGCCTTCATTGTCACCAGAGTTCAACCCAACCGAGTTGCAATTGGAGGTTTGCAGCGAGAATGGATTGCCAAAACCAAAGTTCCTTAGAAAGCAACTTGTGAATTCATACCTGGAAAGTGCATTTTTCTCTAAAATGCCAATAGAAATAAGAAGGTAGAATAAATATTAATGTGATGTTCTGACAGACAGTATGCTTAATGCTCTCTTTTCTTGTATGCAATTCTCATTCCAACTGCTAATTATTTTTCGATTAATTGTTTAGCCGATGAAATATGAGAAAATAGTGGGAAAATGTCTATTACAATATACCAGAGCCTAAGGTGAAGTCATATTAAGTCCAAATTCCAAATATATATTCAATTTACAATTATACATGACAAAGAAAAGCAGCATGACCTTCACATTTGAGAAGTTTGAAACAGTGAAGGTTGGAAATTTCTGTTTAAAAAAAGGAAAAATAAAAAGCTAATCCATTATCAAAATAGTTGCCAATTATTTTTCTTTGGACCGATTAATCAATTAAACATTTCAGCACTGGAAGACAGATAAACTGCTGAAAGTTAATGGCAAGGCTTTTTCTCATCAGTGTCCATTTTGTGTTTTAATGCAGACTGCATGAGCAGGACCAGTGGGACACAGTATTTCTCAAAGAAAACACTGATTGCTGATTTATTATTATCAGTATCATAAACTTTGAGGCCTTTTTTGGGATATTTCTTTATCTATGTCCGATAAAATAAATATATATATATATATATAGTTAGTTAGTTTAAAAGGCAAAATAAAAGTAACAAGCAATACCTGGAACATTTGACCAATACAGTATGTTGTCCATGGTCACTATTACTCAAAGAACGGATCACGTGTGTGCAGGTTTGAAACTACGTAAAATGGAGAGTTTTAGAAAGCATCCTGAGCGGCACGAAAATCTGCTTCTTATTCCAGTGCACTGATGCAAACCTGGGACATAGCAGTCAAAAACTATATTTTTTTAACAAGCTGAAGAAATCTAATTGTATTTATTTGAAGCCAAACCAGGGTCCGTTGAGAAAACATGTTTTTAATGATAATGTAACTGCTGCTGCGCAATCAATCACAACCACACTTTAACCTCAAAGTGTAACATCATCCAACCTGTCCTCTTCATTCGTGACCATGACAAACACCAGGCTGCTGCAGCAATGTCTCCTGCCTGGACATCAGCCTTTTCCATGATTTCTCATCCATTATCACTGAAGGTCAACACAGAACATCAGCCTGAGTAGATTCAGACACCTTGTTCCTGTTGGGCGACTCACATTTGTGTGTGTGTGTGTGTGTGTGTGTGTGTGTGTGTGTGTGTGTGTGTCCATGCATGGTTGTGTATAACTGTGGTTGTGGGTGTGCATACTATTGAGAAAGAGGGTGAGCTAAGGGCTTTTGCAGCAGACATACAGTAGATCGTTTTTTTCTGCCTGGCAGGGCAGGCAGACATAGAGGAGGGATGATGGGAGAGCAGCGCGTGGGTCTGCCAAGGCTGCTGATGCACATCTAAGGATGACCTTGGAGGTCTGAGGATGAAGGCTGAATGAAATTTTCAGAGGCCATGAAGAGGAAGGAGACCAAACCTACCATGTCACCATGCTGACAAGTGGTGTGGGTCATGCAAAGTCTACTTTCATTTCACCACAAGCTGCAATATACAACTCTCAGAAGAAATGGCCGATTACAGTGGAAACCAATTGCAAATGCATGTTTTTTTTTTTTTAGAACAACCATTTTCTAACTGCACTTTCAATCATAAAATGGCTACAACACAAATGTTTTTTAGCAATGCTAACTGTGTGGCTCAATGGGTAGCAATACCAGTTGACAGGTCAGTCCACCACATTGGTTCGAACTGAAATATCTGAAATATCTATAACCATTGTATGGTTATGACATTTTGAACTGACATCCATGGTCTCCAGAGGATGAATAGTACTGATATTGGTGATCCCCTGACCTTTCCTCAATAGCACCACGTTGAGGTTGACATTTTTAGTTTTTAGTGAAATGTCTCTGCAACTACTGGAATGGGTTGCCACATAATGTGATACACACATTCGTCCAGGGATGAGTTGTAATTCTTGGTGATCCCCTGACATTTAATCTAGCGCCACCATAGGCCACCACAAACATAGCAGAGATTAAACCTGCTAAACATCAGCATGTTAGGGGCGCCCAGATAAGTCAGTTGGTAGAGCAGGCGCCCATACTGTATATAGAGGTTTACTCCTTGACGCAGCGGGCCGGGGTTCGACTCCGACCTGCAGCCCCTTGCTGCATTTCATTCCCCATTCTCTCTCCCCTTTCATGTCTTCAGCTGTCCTGTCAAAAATAAAGGCCGAAAATGCCCAAAAAAATGATCTAAAAAAAATTTAAAAAAATAAACATCAGCATGTTAGTATTAGCATTCATCTCAAAGCAACTGTGCTTAAGTACAGCATCACACATGGCTGTAGACTCTTACTAGTCTTGTAACTTACCTAGAGTGACTATAAGGTCAACCTAATGAGAAACTTAGAAGTTAAATCTAAATATGGAATGGTGCCCACTGTGTTACAAAGGCATAATTCAGTCAGCATTGGTGGAAGTAAAATGCACAACTGCAACCATCTCAACAGTAAACATCAGAGTAAAGCTCAGAGATATGGTCTCATTAAATAAGATTGTCATTCGATTTTTTATTAAAGTACATCATTATAGGAAAGCTTTTGTCGAGTTTCACATCTAAGCTTGCAACAGAGAAACTGTGGCCAGTAAATATAGTAGGATTGAAAGCATCTACTTAGTAGCACAGAAAGATCAAGTAAGAGCCGGAGAGACAAGTAGACAGCAGAAGTAGTAGGCAGTAGGAAGAGGGTCAGTGTTGATTGGTTGCTGGGCCATCAGAGAATAAGTTGTCTTAATGAAACGTCCAGCATCTGTGCTTATTGATATAGCAGACTTTTGGTAGACGGGCTGTGTGTCCGACACCAAGCTGATTATTAAACAGTTCACACAATGATGTGTGCTTGCCCTTTTCATGGTTCATTAACAGGATGAAATGTCCTTTCACATGTAAGCCGCAGCTCATTAAGCCAGCCATTAAATCATGCACGGTATGAGAAAACGATTGAAAAACAGTAATGTGTCATTAAAGATAATGACAACTTACTGTGGTAAAAGTGTTGCGTAACAAAACACAAACACCTGGAAGGTAAATGATAAAGAAAATGCAAGGTTTCCTTTATCTTACAATAAAAATGTCATTATCTATATATTATTAATGTCAAATCAGAAAGCATGTGAATTTCATTTTCATCCAAGCATGGTTTGATATAGAGCAGGAAATGAGGTTCAAACCACAAACACTATGTGTGTATTTCATCTGAAATAAAATCTAATCTGAGCTGTGACCATATGTTAATACACAGAGATATTAATCTGTATGCTTCCATCTGTCCTGTTTTGCAGCTTACTTATGTGTAAGGGTACACATTTTCTTATTGGTAAACAGGCAGCGAGAGAATACTGCTTTTTCTGTGTACTTGAACAAGGACATAAAACAAAGAAAAAAGTAACTGGAAAGTATAAAGTTGTCTGGTCATACAGTAGGCTTTGTCTGTGATCTCCGCTATCTATTTTGCAAAGATATTGTCCCTGCATCCGGGGCTTAGTCGATTAATCTGTGATGAACAAAGTCTCAGATGTTTTAAATGTTTAACCCTGTCAGAGTACACAGCTTCACAGACAGTATTGCTTACATTACCTACCTAATTTTAGGTTTATAAAATATACTATTTTGATGAGTCACTCACATCTGGCATTTCCAGTTGTTGAAAGCAGGCTGAGTTGGAGATAGGTGCATGATTATCCATGAGTAAGATAAGCCCACAGCAAATGGGGGAGGCATTTATGATGAGTCACAAGAGACTGATTACATAAACTAATCCTACACTGAAGTTAAAACCTCAAACAGTCTGTGGATGAGTGGGATGCAGTGGGGTTAATATGTTGTTTAAGGTAGTTTAGTAATCTGGGGCATGTCAAGGTAATTTAGATTTAACTGAGAAAGCAATATTATAAAGGGGGTGCTACATTTGCTTGTATGAAAAGTGCTATATAAATTAAGTCTGATTGATTGATTGATTGATTGATTGATTGATTAAAATAGAGCACATAACATGTAACACACAAAAAACAGGTCCAAAGTAACCACACACCAGGCTCATACTCAATCCCATGCATGGCTTTGAAGAACAGATTAAGCCTAAAATGTAATGGGAGATGCCTTTAATTTTGTAGGTAATGCTGCCAATTTAAGAGTATATTAGCTGACTTTTGTTACTCTATATCTCCATATAGTTGTTGAAGCCTTTAGGGCTGAAACCAAACTGTCAGTGTTAAGATATTTCCTTCTGTTCTGACTGCAGGTCTTAGAGCAACCAATCTTGGATTGGTTTCCGAGCTCTCCACCACTAGTTAAGCAGAAAAAGTTACAAAGAACAGCCAGCAGTGTTTTGAGAAATAGTGTGCATGTTTGGCCAATAACTCCTGAACTGTGAGGTCTAGAATTAACTATCTTCCCTCAGGTTTTTCAGCTCAAGATAAAGCTATAGGATATAGAGGTTTTATTTCTGCTGTCAGAGCGTTTGAGAATCCAAACTGTTTGGCTGTGGTATAAAAATGAAATTGAGTTTTGAAACATAATTCCTAAACACTGAATGATACAGGAATGTCTGTCACTGTGGAGCGTGCTCATTGCTCGATGGTGTTTTAAGCCCCCAACGTCGACTTCAAGGCAGTGCTGCGACCGTTGACTTCAAGGCACCTAACCCTAACCATTGCCTAATCCTAGTGCCTTCCAGGCAGTGCTGCCTGGAAGACGACATTGGGGGCTTAAAACACCAAACACTGTGCTCATCTTCAGGCCAATGTGGACATTGCAAAGGTTTCTTCTTTTTTTCTTCCATTTTATAAATAATAGAACACTCATTAGGCCAACCATTTTGCATTGAGCCTAGAATGGTGTTTCCATTGCAGAAAGATTTCCAGGTGACCATGAACCTTTAGATGGACTACTCAGTAACTAAACCTGTGTTTCAACAAGAGGAACCAGGTATTAAATTAAGTTTCTGTAGGATAGAGCCCGGTGTGAAAAAACCTGCTCAGAGGTAGTACTTTCTGATGGTCCAGGACAGAGTTTGCAGGGCTGACTGTAGCTGATTGGTCAAAGACAGACACTGTGGTTGTTTGAACTTGTGTACTGCTTAATTCATAAAACAAAGAAGTACTCTAGTATTGATATTAGGACGAGGGGTAGACATTTCTGGTTGTTAATTAACAGTCAGCCTCTGTTGTCTGTTTAAAAAAAAGAAGGAAAAGAACACAAAAAGTAGCCTAGTTAAGGTCACAGTGATGATTAACATGATAAATTAGCAATTTCTAAATGGAAAAATGTCACATTTTTACCTGCACAAGTAAAATTGTGATTGTAATTTTTCAAAAAGGCTGAATTAAGATTTATTCTTGTTATCAAATAATTTGCTCCATAAGCTCTGGGAACCCCTAATGGCAGATGGTGTCTTTTTCTGGCAATCTCTGACAGCTACCTCATCCGTCTCCTGATGACAGAAGCCATTTTACTAATGTACTCACAAATGCTTCCTGTTTCATACAGTGTCCTTCACGCTCACCTCCACTGTCTCCAGCTGCAGAAGAATGGTGATGGACTTTGGGTGGAATCCTCTGCACAGTGTGACAATTTTGTTTTTATCTTGATATCAACAGCTTGAGTTTGAGCATTTTCAGATGAATATCTGACCAACGGGGCATACTGTGTGTATTGAGGTGTTACTTATGTACCTTGGATGCTGCTGCCTTTCTTGGTTCTTGGAGCTGGCCTGTCTCCAGTCTATTATGTGGCCTTTTGATAGTTTGACCACTTCAGTTCCAATTATTCTCTCTCCATTTGCTTTCACCCAGCTACATTTCCCACTCCAAATGGCTTCCCAGTGTCATTGCTATCAGCTTGATGGCTTGCATGTAGACGAGGTGACTGATGGTAGCCCTCTTCATGATCCTTTATCTGCTCTTCATGGTGATCTGACTAAAAGGTTAAAGCCTATGCAGAACAGCAGCAGGGACGACACATTACGTCGGTATGGAGCAGCAAACGATAGGCACTTGTGTGATCTAGCAGCTTTTAGTGGTTTCTCCACAAGTCCATCAAGTTTCTGATGAAAGCTCTTAGTGTGTTGTTGACCTTGTATACTGCAAGACGCTCCAGGGATTCATGAGTGCAGCACTGAGTTTATGGCTTTATGGTTGTTCATCCAGTCTACAGCTGAGCACTATGGCTGAAATCAACATCATGACAATAAGAATATCTTTGGAAGATGTAGTTTGTGCTGCTGCTGAACTGTATTGCATGATACAGAGAGGGGTTTCTGTTACTAAGCCTACCTTCATTTATATCAAATCCAAGGTCACATAAACTAATCAAATAAACTGAGGATTACCACAATGAACTGTGTATCACTATCACGAAGTACATCAGAAAACTCTTCACACCAGTAAACAAAAAATGATTTTGCTTTTACAATTTGCTTAAAAACATAATTTGGGCAAAAAAGTTTGGTATTAATATAAACTAATAAATCATCCAGCTCTAATCCCAGTGGAAGCCATGCTACTTTATGTCACTAGTTACTTTGCAGAATAAGATTTTGCATACAAAACAACGATTATCTTATAAAATATGATGCATTTTTAAACTACCCTACAGTATGTAAAGTACTTAAAAGTAGCTCCACCTCAACCAACCCTTTATAAGTACTTCTTACTTACTTCGTACTAAACTTTTACTAATACTACTTTTACATAATTCATATTTTGAATGCAGGGCTTTTACATGTTATGGTGTAATTTCACAGTGGAGTACTGCTACTTTAACTTAAGTAAAACGATCTGAATACTGCTTCCTCCACTGTCTAATCCAGACTGTGCTTGGTTCGTCTGTTTCAACTTGCAGTCGTAGAGCGACAGCTCTGCCTTCAGAAGCTGGTGCTTTGGGCCTCTGCTGTAGTTTCCAATCCCCCTCTGAGTGTTGCTTGTGTATTGACACATATGTCCTTTCAGCTTCAACACTGTGATGTCTGACAGGATTTTCCATGCTGGACAGTAGTTGGATGGTGCTATTCCCTTGTGTATGGTATGTTTCATGATCAGTATTGTCCTGCCTTGTGCTAGCCAGTCACAGTGGGAGTCTGCTGTTAACTGGTTCATTTATGCTGCTTGGCGGCAAATGCAGCACTATTAAGTTCTGCAACCAGTGGGTGTGGATCATTTCAAGACCAATTTGCTTTTTTAATGATGACTGGTTTCTGCTCTGAAAGATTGCAATGGTCCAGTTTTTGGGTCACCCAGCATTTGTGTGAATAGAATATCCTTTCACCCAAACATGTATTTACGCAGGTCTACAGTTCCAGTCCCAACTCATAAGTCATATTTCAACATTAGCTGCTTAAGATTTCACTGCAGATAGATAGATCAGCTACAGCAGTTGGCTCCTCAATGGCACTGAGACTAACATTCAACACAACCAGCCACCCTGCCAGAGCAAAAACAAACAGCATAAACATTCTCCCATGTAACAGCATTACTACTGTGGCTACAATTAAGGCTCTTCATTTTCCTTTTTTTTTTTTAACCTATTTTCACTGAAAATATTTTTACAGGGATAAGACTGGTATTTTCATTTAGATTTTTTTTTTTTTTTTTGTATGTTCACCACAGTTTATGGTGAACAAGTCAGAATAGTTCCATGAACACAAAGTAAGTGTGTTTGTGCAATAAATAAAATGTGTGTATTTTCTAATCGTATTTTTACTAAGCTTATAATAATGAACCCTAGTTACAGTGTACAATAGTGAATTGAAGAACTACTGTTCATAAAACAATGTATTTTTTAGTCATTTAGCTGTAACTTTTTAACCAATTTATCAAAATGTACCTATTTAGTAAGAGCCGCTTACTTTACTATTTGTGCAATGTATTTCATTGTTAAATACTCATAATTTACTTAGCAACTGGCATACAGCATTTGACCATGAAACTGCACTATTTGGAAAGGTATAATGGTACAATCTTTCAGACACATGAAAGTCTTTGACGAATCACTTAGTTATTAATTAGGTCAGTAAGTTAATTTAATCGAGTGATAATCAGACAACCTAGGAGTCCACCCAGTAAGGCACACTGGTCAAAAGCTTACGAGACACACTGCTGTAAATGATTTTGATTCCATTATTACCAGCATAGAGAAGGGCAGGAGTCACAGCAGGTGACCTAATTTGATCTCACACTGTAATGAGGATAAAGATCTATCTAACAGGCACAGCAAAGTACTACAAGGCTCCCAGTGATAGGCCTATTACTGTATATGCCCAACTAAGTGGCCTTCATGCAATTCCCTATCTCTCAGATCTCTCATTATTTAGAGCTGGAACATAAAACAACATAAATTATGACAGAAAATTTGTTTTTACTAAATATGTGCAGATCCCCCCCCCCCCCCCCCCGTTGGATGCTGTCATAGAAATAATCACTTGACATTAAATAGCTGAGGATTTCTGCATGCAACAGCTGCATTCAGTCATTTACCACCAGCCTGCGGGGTAGAAGCTCGAATAACATCAAATATTCTCCTGCTGAGACACTATTAATTAATAAGAGTCATAGTAAAGCAGCCTCTCCTCTTCCCCTCATTGTGCTTACTTGCTAGAAATCGATTGGTGTCTCCACTGCTGCCACTGTGTCTGGCAGATGTCTTTTTGCAGTGCAACGCTAACGCTGCAAGCAGTCACAGTATCTGCAGCTGAACCACGCCAGGTCAGATAAGAGGCATGGAGCTGCCTGTTGGGGTTGGAGCATGAAAAAACCTTTTAGTTGTTCTCCACTCGAGGCGTTGTTGACAGGTCACAGAAATCCAAGATTCAGTGGTGGATTAAGGGAACGTAAGGAAAACCTGTATTTTTCTTCTAGTATGTAGCCAGTAACTGAAGGTGTATGTGTGTTCTTCTTTTGGCCATGCTAGCAGCACGGCTCTAAGGATGGCAATGTCAGTCGGTCGGCTCACTACTTTAATCCAGACTGAAATATCTCAACAACTGTTGGATGCATTGCCATAGAATTTTGTACAGACATTAATGATCCCCAGATGAATAATCTAATGACTCTGATGATCCCCTGACTTATAGCTGAACCAGCAGATCAAGATTTTCAATTATCCAGTGAAATATCTCAACATCTATTGGATGGATCGGTACAAAATTCGGTACAAATGTTCGTGGTACCCAGGCAATGAACCCGGACATCTTTCGTGAATACTCTGACTTCTCTTCTGCCACTAGCAGGTTTATAATTGTGGCTTTGAGAGAATGTCTCAACAACTATTTGATATATTGACATTCATGTTCCCTTTGGGATGAAGTGTAATAACTTTGGTGATCCTCTGACTTTTCCTCTAGCTCCATCATCTGATCAAAATTCCAGTCCAATACTTTTGTTTTAGACCAAATACTTGCAAAAACTAATGATATTCCCATCAGCCTCAGCTGTACTTTGCATTTAGTGATAAACAGCAAGTGTTAGCATGCTAACACATAACGGTGAACATTGCAAACAGTATACCCACTTAACATCTACATGGTAGCATTGTCTTTGTGAGCATATTAGCATGCTGAAATTAGCATTTAGCTCAAAGCATCACTGTGCTCAAGTACAGCATCACAGAGCTGCTAGCATGGCTAAGAGTTTGTTATTGTCTTAAAACTGTGTAGTGATTAATAAGGCACCATAGCTAAAATGGCAAATCTGGATTTATTATATTCATATCTGAGCAGTGTAAGCTTTTTATGTGATTAAACCAGGTGTATAATTGTCTCATCAGGCTCAATCATAAAGTAGGGCTGCAGCAGAAAATTGTCTCATCCCAAATACTTGAGACCCTTCGGCTTTACCTTATTTACCAAAATGAAGTTCTCGACATCAACGCAAAAATGTATCTTCTGTTATTTGGGAGTGTAAAGGTGTCTAATTACACAAAGATCTGAATTTATGCAATAAGTAGATAAAAGGAGTTTAACCCTTTTACACAATGCACACAGCCACAGTCTGGGCCAATACAGCTCCACAGACATTATAGCTAGCTTTTCTTAATGAGTATTCCAATTATGTCTATTATAATTGGTAATTATGATCCTGGTTATGATGCTTTACATGCATTGTAATATGCTGCAATACACAACACTGTCATATTACAATAGTTCTGACATTAAGGTGCTAGTTCTCATTAGTGTTAAATGTGTATTTCATTTTATTAAGGAGGAATGTGTGTGTTTGCTGAAGTAATTGGCAGGTCTGTAATAACTGCAAAAACAGGGCTTGATGTGGAACAAAAATGCATGAAAGACTCTGGATAGATACTCTCTCTCTGGTTTGTCTTGGATCCCTGAGTTTTCTGCTTTCACCATGTGCTTTTAAAAATTCTCTGGTGATGAGCCTAATTGTATTTTTAGCTCAGCGATCTGGAGTACAATGCAGTAAATAGTGGCCTGCTGCAGTTGCTAAACATTCTAAACATGCATTCATTCTAAAGGGTGAACTGCTCACATTGTTGCTTCTTGTCACATACGTCACATTCTCATAATCAGTAATTCTACTTATTAGGATAATCACTTATAAATCAGGCCTGTATTGTCAGTATTGAGCTTATCCCATTTTATTTCCTTATCTTTTTGATCTATCGTCAGCATGTTCTGCTGATAAACGTCAAAGATACAAAGGAGAGGGATTATGGATAATTGCCAAGAAAGAAATCCAAATTATATTATACATGGTGTTTAACTTTCTGGAACAAGATGGCAATATCACTGTACTCAATTTACGTAGATAGATTGACACGCTCGTCATAAAATGGCAGCTGAAAATATATCACGCAATCTTATAAATGCTATATAGTCTAAGATTTGAAACTCAGAATTGTTGACTCTTAAAACTGTAAAAAAAGATCAGAACACAAACCGCCACATTACATATTATCACTCAAACTGTGATTCCACTCACTTGTGTCTTGTGAATGACATTTATGCTATTTAAAGTTCTGTAAATTGGTTTTTATCTCAAATTCATGGATTGTTTTTCCTGTTTCTATGGTTGCAGGTTTCTGGTTTTGTAGTTGTATTTGATAATGTATTTCTATCTCTACAGCTTTCCATTTTGAACACAGACTGAAATAAAAACTAACTACGTTTATTAATTGTGTATCATCACCACTGTGATTTAGCCTCATGGTAGCCATCAACTCTGGTGCTGCAGTAAGATGTAGCAACTATTCAGAACTGTGTTTCTCCCAACATGTAAAACTAAATGAATTACATTTTCCATCCATGGAGAACAATGGCAATGTGTCTGATGACAACTCTGCACAGCTGATTCAGATTTGCACTACTTGCTTGTCTGATCTGAGACAGAGTGTGATGATCACAGAGCATCCCAGACACAGTAGCCAGCCAGTCTCCATGCACTAGGAGCTCTGTGATGTAGAAAATCAATATATGTGCTATTTAGCATACGATGTAATCAGGAAACTTTTACTGACTTAAATTTTCAAATTTCAATTACAATTTTGCAAAATGACTGCCAAGTTAACGGAGCACTTATTATGTTGATTATTGTACTTTCCTGTATGAAGTGACCGAAATATAATACAGTTTCTATTTCTTACCAGAAGTTTGCCATCAGTGTTATGCTCACAGGTTATCATTTGTCATTCTTGACTGGTTACCATTCTAAAGAGGGCGGGTCTACCTAGTATGAGCTTGTCAGAGGGCAGAGTAGAGAGACAGTGACGCATCCAACAAGTCCTCCAAATTCCGACAACATACGTTGTTTGCATGACCTCTAGAATGACACACAGAAGCTTAGTCAGATCTGACGTTCCTATCGACAGGACTACAAGGTTTGTCTGTGCCTTCCAAAACTGTTATAAATCACTAAAAATAAATCCGTAATGTGATAACGTTATGGTTAAGGTTTGGCCACAAAAAAAACTTAGGTTTAGGGAAACAGGTTAAAATGGCTACTTGGTTAAAGCAGTTGTTAACTTTTATAAAAATACATTTTGTCATATTTGCAGAAATATTCAATATATCCTGACAGTCTGAGAGACAGCTGCTCTTATGCTTTGTCACCTCACTTCCTTGTTTACTTGTGATAATTACTACAGCCCCTAGAGGTCACCGCCTAACAATTAATGTAAATATGGGTCGTTATAAGCTGCTTGCACAATCGACCTATACAGTCGTTTTATGGGTGAGGACGGTAAAACATGTTTTAGTGTACTGTTCAGCTGTAAAAAGAGAACATTTGCTCCGGCCAGTGGGCGGTACTTTTTTGGGCTGGACTGTTTACAGCTAAACAGTACACTAATATATGTTACTGAAAACATTTGAGACGAAAAATAGGCAATGTTGTTGCACTCTGTTGTTCACACGAAAATTGCCACAAATAGTTGTGTGGCAAATTTAAAAAAAAAGAGAACTAGAGGGAAAAGTTCAAACCCAGCTTGAATGTTGGATTGTTCTTTTCGGGAATTGATCAAACACAGCCCCCGGAATCCGACGTCAACAAGCATGAAGCATACTGGCAGCTCATGTTCCCCATATGAGGACGTTATCATTACTCCTTACTGCCAGCTGTGGTGAGGTTAGTGCTTCCTTGTGGGGCATGACGAGGTCAGAAGCCAAATATCAATACTGTATATCTCTAACATTCACATAATAATCCATTCCACACCATGTTGGCTGACTGAACAAGTGGACTACTATTCGGCTATTATACCTCTCTAACAGATATTTGTGCTAACTTCCACTCCTCTTAGCCACAGATGACTCATACAATTCTGTCTGCTGCCTACATTAGCAGACCAGGTATTGTGTGAATGCAAGTGTTTATTTGTGACTAACAGTATCACAGGATTTGTTAAAAATGAGGGTTTAACATGTGACTATTAACCTGTGTCATACACCAGTTGGTGCCTGAACGTGTTATATGTCTATGTTGGTTTAACTTGGTTACAAACAATGATGATGGAGAATGATTCAGTGGACAGTGGGTGCTTGTTTATCTGTGACCTTTGTTCACTCCTACAGGTTGAAGAGGTGTTTTTGATTAAACCACCTGGAATATATTTTCTATTTGAATTGTGCTTGCATATAAACACAAAAAACACATTAGTTGGACTGATTTGATTTGTTTTCTAAAAGGGAAGACCCAATTAAGACTGGAGTCCAAAAACTGTACTTTTCTTCAAGATGATTTGAGGGAATATTTTTATTCCTGTTCATAAAATATAATGGATAGTACTTACATTAAGTATTTGCCGTGCTTTCAAGCTGCTTTATATTGTGTAAGACTATTTTTCAGTAAGCGAGAGCAATAATACATCATGTTTTAATGTTGCCGTATCCTTGGCTTGCATATTTTACTAATTCATTTAATTCTATTACAACAATAAAACCCAAAGAAAAATACCTACACCAAACAGCAGCTAAAAAGAAATAAATCCATTTTGTAGCAATAAACGCAAAAAACTGTAGAAACCTGCAGGGACTGACCAGAGGTCTGGTTCAGGTTGGGAATCCTCTGTATTTGTGTGAGGGTCAGGCAGCAGGGGACAGATGCTCGACAGAGGTCACGACAGACAGTGGGTCATAAATATGGGAGACAGGCTGATCTGGCCCATGACAAGGAAAGGGCGGCTCTACTGTAATGGGTGATAAATGTCAAAGCCTCCCCACAGCCTCAGATGAGCGATTGTTAAGCAGCTTCCCTGAGCCTGAGCTGCTAAAGCCTCGAGACAGACTGACAAGCAGTAAAGGAAACATTTACACAGATAGAACGGCTTGTTTGGATGACCCCGCTGTCCCCATAGGCAAAATGAGAAAGGTGATTAATCAGGTTGTTAGCATGTTTGATGGAGAGTAGAGGAGAGAGGAGACAGGTAACAAAATGAAGAGGAGAGCTCCGCTGCTGTGATTCATCAGGGGTTACTGATCCTCTGAGGAGCAATAATTTTTAAAGTAATGGGCCTTGATTGCAATAATGTCCCCCATAGCAACTATTATCTTTAATGACTATTATTATAGCTGTCATAAAATGGAGAGTGAAGCAAGTCTTATTAAACTATAGTAATATGCCACTGCACCTTCAAATGTCTAGTTTTATTTTTTTAATTCTGCAACTTTAAAAAATAGATCTACCCTATTAGCCTTTTACTCTACCTCTATGAGGTTGAATTTGAATGCATGCATGGAAAATTAAGAAGCATAAGAACATACATATGTATTCCTTGTTATATTTATTTGTGCTTTGTGAAACTTGATTTTTATCCACATATTTTATCTAATTCATTGTGAGTCTGTGTTATATGTTTTGATTATATGTTTTATGTTTAGTAATGTTTATTTGTCAGGAACCATGTACAAAAACTCTTGACCCCATACAAAGAGAAGAGATATACAATGAACACAAAATGCAATCGTAGATCCAAACATACATATAAATTTAAATCATTACACCCAATCCTACAAGTACAAATTAGAATATATTACCACTCAAATGATATATTCTTGATATATAACTCTACCTCCTTAGGGCAAAATATAACAACTGGGTAATAATGTCTTCACATGGTTAACAGGTTAATTGTTCAATAAAATTAAGAAAAGATGAGACTTACATTTGGAGACTCTGGAGACTTTCCTCTTCACCTCTCCACCACCTGAACCACCACAGCCGTCTTCATCATCACAGTCGCCACTGTAACGTCCCTCTGCGTCTCCACTTCCTGTTTCAATCTGGTCCAGTGACCCCAGTTTAGGAATGGACTTTCCCTGCAACAGCTAGTAAAAAAGACAGAAAAAAACACTTGTTTAGTTAATATGTCGACATTTCTTAATAAAATGAAATCAGTTTAAAAGTATTAACTGAGTTTATGTGCCCACGCTTTAAAAGTTGCTGTGTTTCCTGCTGCAAGACGCATTATATCTACATGTTATGTATATCATATTCACTATCAAAATTCACAGCAGAAAAAGTGAAAAAGGTCCTCCCATGGCAAGGACAGTACAGAATATGCATTCAGAAAATGAAGAGAAAAACGGGGAGAAAATGCAAAATACCTGCTGATTATGCTGCTAATCACCCACAGTCCTCTAAGTAATACAAAACTATGCATCTACTGAATGACTGCAAATGGCGTATTTGTAAAAATAATTCTGCCCAGTTTTTTTCTGTATTCCATGCTTTTAATATTAAAAATAAATATTTAAATTCCCTTTTTGTCTGTTTGTTTGTTTTTTTTTTTTGTTTTTTTTAAACGCCAACAGTTTACTGATCGGCAGCACCTACAAACTACAATGAAACCATAGTATGTGTTACATGACGCTCACCCTTCCGGTCGCAGTGGCCTGCAGAGCAGCTAAACTTTCTGCTGTATTGCTGTGCAGCAGAATCTCAATCAAAGACTTTGTGAACGTGATACGAGGGGAAATGCATACGCTAATTGGCTCATTTAAATTCATGGTGCGTCATTGGAAACAAGACAAAACACTTTATGTTGATCAAAAAGGTATTGTCTATGCTAATTAGTTACTGTTGTGGTTCAGTGCAGGCAAGCAAAAGTGTTGGGGTTGCTGCTACGGCTGAGCTGAATGGGACATATCTGTGCTGGTAATTAGCCTGTCTGGAGTCTCAGCTCCGTAATGGTGACAGGTTAGACGATGGAGAATATTTAGAGTTTGGGCAATCAAAGCATTCCTTCCACCGTCTTTCCATTTATATCTGACTAAACTTTTATTACATGATGCAGAATAATGAGTTTCTGTGGTGACTAAGATTAACCTGATGTGGTCACAGTCCAGGAGGTAGAGCATTGCTCGAGGGCTCAATATGTGGAGTTCAAAGTCTGTCGCCTCTGAGACCCGTTAGCTAAGGATACAGCATATTGCAATAATTAGTCTGCACATGTGAGACAATATGCTACCTGAGCTTTAAAATTCACTTATTTCTAGTTTACAAGAAGGTGAATGCTTCAGATGTATAAATTAACCTTTGTATACATGTATATGTGTGTGAGTAAGAGCAAACATGCTGTTTTCTTTCACACATATGAACTCAATCAAGATCTTAGGTCAAGTCTCAAGTCACAACTTATTCTCTAGAAACTTTAATATATGAGGAGAATTTTTCTTATCGTCAAAAAAAAACATAGGAAGATCAACAATAAATAGATGCCATTAACAACCATTGCCTATGTGGCCAAAACATTATTAATCTAGACACACAACATATAAACACATCATTGACTGGTGTTCTACTGAGTGAAATGTTCCTTCATTACAATAAACATGGGCACTGTATTTTATTTTGAGTTGATCCCACACACCGTCATGCTGCCGTAAATACTCACTAGCACAACAAATCTGCAACTGAAAACAGTGCCCAATACAATGCACTTATTTACTCTATTTTGAGTATTCTGTTAAAAACTACATTGCTATTTATCCATTGTTAAAGAAAGTATATATTCATGACCTGTTTTTAAAGACTTACATCTTCAATAAGAACCATTGGACTTAGGGCTGATAGCCACATACAGGGTAGGACAGTAGGAACGTAATGAGAAACGGATTGTTGGTTTTGGTCTTTTCATTGAATTTGTCATCAGCCTTAATCTTTAACATTGTTAGATGAATACTATTAATTAGACAAGTGACTTAAATAAAAGCAGGGTAAAAAAAAACATAAGTTAACACAAAAAAGGAGACAAGAGAGCGATAATTTAATGTAATCTCTATGAATAAGTAGAATTTGCTTTCACATTCATAACACACACTAGGGCTGCATGATTATGGCCAAAATAATAACCACGATTATTTTGATCAATATTGAGATCACGTTTAATTATCACGTTTATTTGTTGATTTTAACCAAAACTAATTTTATTGTCACATAGGCTAATTATAACTGCTTTCACATCCATATTGTGCTACATTCCTGGCAATACATCCATATTGTGCCTTCATATTGTGCTACATTCCTCCTTTGTTGAAGGATACTATGAAGGAGTATGCCATTTCAGCTGTTGTGTGACCGCTTTCCACACATGCGTGTTTGCCGTGAAAAGATACAGGCAACGCAATTTTCTGTTCATGTTAACGGTGCATGTTAAAATGCCCGGTATCTACCGGATGAAATAGCAACGCGGATTTCGTTAGAGGCAACAGAAACATCGCTGCATGTCACGCTAGTAAATGCCATAGTAAAGAAAAAATGTACTTCATTATAAATGTATTAATTCTTTTGGCAAAATTTCACATTCATAAGTGTAAATTCAGCACTAAAAAACCTTGTTTTGTACTTTTTCTCCATAAAGTTGAAAATTATATTAATTTGATTTCTGGCTCAAACAACAAAAAGGCTGTTAAAACTGTCAACATATGGTCCTCTTTCTCTTTGTAGCTTCCCCTGGCAATCTTGTTCTATATTTTGTTTATTCTTTTATTGTTGTATGTTTTGGCTTTTTACATGTGATTTGTAAAAAAAAAAAAAAAAAATGTCACGCTAGTAAACACTAATAACACAGCAGGTAACGTTAGCCTACCATTAGCTACAGTAGTAAATTAATTAAACACGGCTAAAATGCTGACAGCTAAACGGTGTAGTGTGACTGTATTTCACTGTAGAGGGATTCCAACAGCGAGACGTACAACAGTCTGCTGCTAAAGCTATGAGCTAAAAGACTCAGACTAGCACTGGTCACTTCTGCCGTCTGAAAAACAACACAGACGGGACAAAATGTTGCTTTACTGGTTAACTGGTAAACCTTGTGACCGACTTATGACCGACTGCTATCTGTTTATCTGTTCTGAATTTTCCTCACGTTACTCTGTCCTCTGTGACTGTCTAGCTACATCTAAACTAAGCTGCGCGGTGCAGGGAACAACTCTGATTGGCTCATGGAGGCACGTGATCAGACAGTGGTTTACGGAGCTTTGAAAAAAAAAAAAACTTTGATACGGAGCGCTCCATGAACGGAATGACGCATTTAAAATATCGCTCGATCACGTGAATTTGATCGTGGGAAGCCAAAATCGTGATCGTGATTAAAATTTGATTAATTGTGCAGTCCTAACACACACGTTTTAAAAGAAAACATAAGCATGTGCTTTTGGTTTGGTTTGCATCAAACAGTAGTAATTCATTAATAAAGCTTTGTTAGTTGATGATATTTCACAGCAAAATCATTAGTTCCGAAGCCGTGGAAACATTTGTCATGATTGACCAAGTCTGTCAATCAGCAGGCCACTCGATTCTTTTACTCTTCAGGGCCAGGGGAGTTACAACTCTGTGTTTGATTATATCGAATAGCTGTACTGCTCTTTCTGACACACAATGAAGCGAGCCTGAATGACCTAACTGTGTTATTAGCCTCACTTCTGTGAATGACATGGGGCTTTGTCTAACACTGGCAGGTGCTCTGATTTCGTTCAATGCATCTCCAGATGAGAAACTGCTCTGAGTAGGCACCCTTGGGCAGGCTTCTGGCTGTTATTGTAGTGTGTGGCAAGTTAATGATCACCATATTCCAATTGTTCTTTTCAACAAAACTGCCCACACACTTAAAATTGCTGCACCAATTATGAGCTAACACTACATGAGCTAATGACGAACAACACCTTTTCTGCAGTAAACAAGATAATCATTTGTTCCGTTCAGGCGTTTATGGGGCAAGAGAGAACACAAAATATTTTGAGATTATTTTATGATCTGATTTACCCTGCTTTATTAGTAGATATTTTTTTAGTTCCTATTTGCTATAGCTGCTCTTTAGCGTTGATGTAATCTCGCATTGCCAGACCTTCCTCCACAGCGCTGCAGAGGAGGGTCTGGCTAGTCCTCACAGCAGTCCAGGATGGGAGAGAAACGTGCCCTGGTTTATTGTTGTTGTTGTAAGTTTATTTGATTAGGACAATGCACATTAATCAACATTTTTGTAAATGCGCCAGTGTTAGCCAGTAGGCTAATTTTCAACTGTAGTCCTAGTATTGGCATGTCTATTAACCAATCACAATCGTCATGGGTGCTAAGCGCCGCACAGAGCCACAGTGCCGCTGCTAATAGCCTCGGGAAGGAACTTGTTTTGGTGGAACGTGTGTACGTTCAAATGTTGTTTTAGTCGTGCAACAGAAAACTCAGATTGAACAGATAGTCTAGCTAGCTGTTTGGATTTACCCTGCAGAGATCTGAGGAGCAGTTAACCATAGTCCTCATAAATCGACCAGAGTTTAAAATTCCAACACAAAGAAAGCGGAATGTAACAGACATCCAGCCGAAAAGAAGGACATAGGGCGTAATTTCCAGCAGCAACGGAGCAATCCCGGAAGTGGAAGGTCGTGGATATAGACTAGTGTTGAAGCAAATTTAAATTACTATGGTTTAAGCATTAGAAAGACTGAAATAGGAACATATTGTAGCAATCAATATACAGCAACGACAACCAGGATGGCCACATGATAAATCATATTATACAGTTCCCGCAAATTAAAAAAAAAATAGAACATTTCAAAACATTCAATTTCCATGAAAGACACCCTATTATGATGGATATAGTGTTTTCTGTCTTAGTTGCCTTGCATTTTATATAAATCTTTCCAAGACAATAATCTCCTCATTAGAGAGCTAACTCAACATATTACCTTCAGACAACAAAAAAACAAACCAGGGTTCTTCAACTAATTTTTAACAAACAGATGCTTGTTCAAAGTCACTGCAGTGGGCGCCTGGATAGCTCACCTGGTTGAATGTGCACCCCATGTACTAGGCTCAGTCCTTGACACAGCAGTCGCGGCTTTGATTCCGACCCGCGGCCCTTTGCTGCATGTCATTCCCCTTCTCTCTCTCTCTCTCTCTCTCTCTCTCTCTCTCTCTCTCTCTCTCTCTCTTTCTCTCTCTCTCTCTCAAATCTTCAGCCGTCCTGTATAATAAAGGCCTAAAATTCCCCCCAAAAATTCTTAGTCACTGCACATGGGGCAATGGAACACAAAATGAAAGAAATCCTCAACAACACAGAGATCACAAACCACACATAAACGCTGCTCTTCAGAAATACCTTTGTATCTGACTTCCTCAATTTCCAGGTAGAAGTTCTTAATTGAGCACATAGGGACCTCTGCCCTCACTTCATGGTACTGTAATCTTCTTTTATTTGACATAGTTTCTGAGCTTTAGCTTTGTCATCCTGGTTTGACTGTATTTATATTACACTGCAACTTAGTCCTGAAAATAAAATGTAAGTCAGAAAGGGACAAAAGCTCATCAGAATAATCCTGGTCGTGATCCACCTCTCCACTTTGTAAAATTGTTAAAGAATGGACAGTGTCTGTGCTTGTTTACGCTAATGCTGTCACACAATAGCTGATGAAATCCATTCAGACATTGCACATACTGTTGGTAACTGTGTTGTAAAATCAATCATTCTGAAGTGTGCAGTCTTTACTCTGTTAGTGGAAAATAAAGTGATGTGGAAAGCTTTTGTGACACATACTCTGCGTCAATCAACAGGTACTGTGAACTAACGTGCTGGGTGCTCTGTAATTAGTTCAGAAAAAAATGGGCCATATGGTGTCCATATAGACACTGACCTTATATAATTAAAAATCAATATGTACATCAACAATACATATCTGTGAAAACTGACTTGTAAAGAGGTGCTTATATATACCTATTCAGCTAGTTTTCTGTGACATTAAACGGTTCATTTATGCCATGGAAGCTCTGAATGCACCAGCAAGCATTAGGAAAGTGGTCGAAAAGCAAACAATATTAGCAAAAAAAATAATTTTCACTCTTTACCATGCAGAGCAGGCTCCAGGCCCAAACTGTAGGAGGCAAGGTAAAAAATAAATGCAAGTGGAGTTTTTTATTGTGGAAAGTCTGTCTGTCTCTATCTTCCTTATGAAAATATAAAATCTTTTGATTGATACCAGTTTTGGTAATTTCACCAATAAGATTTGGTACAAATATCCATCGTGCCCTGAGGATGAATCCTAATGATTAATTCAAATGGCTGTGGTGATCCCAGGACCTCTCCTACTTTCCACCATCAGGTCAAAATGTTACTTTGTTCAATACTTTAGTTTATGACCAAATACCTGAAAAACATTGCCATCAGCCTCAGCTGTACTTAGGGTTCAGTGCTAATTTGCTAATCACGCTAAACTTAAATAATGAACATGGTTAACACTGTACCTGCTAAACATCAGCATGTTAACATTGTCTTTGTAGGAGAATGTTAGCTGCTGATATTACTATTTATCTCAAAGCACTACTAGGTATCTATACTTACTCACTGTAGCGATTAAAAGAACAAAAATGCCAAAGCCTGGAGCTAAAGTACTAAAGAGAGCATACAAACTGTTTGATCAGGACAGATTTAGAAATGATTTGAAAGATGTGTTGGTCAGATGTATTATTAAAAAAACAAATCCTGATGAAGCACTGAAAAACTTTGTTGCCATTTTTTTGCTTTTAGTTGCAAACAGAGGTGTCAAGTAACGAAGTACAAATACTTCGTTACCTTACTTAAGTAGAAATTTTGGGTATCTATACTTTACTGGAGTCATTATTTTACAGCAGACTTTTTACTTCTACTCCTTACATTTTCACGCAATTATCGGTACTTTCTACTCCTTACATTTTAAAAATAGCCTCGTTACTCCTATTTCAGTTTGGCTTGTTTTCATTCCGGCTTGTCATTGTTCAAAAAAAACACACACACAAAAAAAAACCTATCCAGATAAATCGCGCCATCCGGAGAAAGTAAATTTGATTGTGGTTGGATGAGAACTATAAATATATACTATTCCGACACCCTATTGGTTTGTACGCGATCCATCGCACCTGCACAGACCAGGTGCTAATACGGCACCGGTGCCGTAACGACCATTATCTACCGGACCAAATAGCAACACGGATTTCAATGTCTTATTTAGGTGCCACTTAAATGCCTCGTCAGAGGGAAATGAAACATCGGCGCACTGGACGCTAGTTAACACTACACTCGACAGCAGGTAACGTTAGCCTACCGTTAGCTAGCAGCTGGAGTAAACACGGTTAAAATGCTGACAGCTAAACGGTGTAAAAGTGGGTCTGTATTTCACTGTAGAGGATTGTAACACCAGACTGTAGCTGCTGTTGTCTGAAAAACACAGAAGAGATGTGTCACCTTTTTCAGCCCTTCTGAGTTTGCACGTATGATTTTAATATAACATTATAGTCATTATGGCCTTTAGAAAAATGTTTATTGTGGAGGTGGGGTAGTGCACTATAGGCCCTTGTGGGGCGGGCTAAGCTTTTGTCCTTAATGGCATTTTTTCCCCCTTACATTACTTTTACTTTTATACTTTAAGTAATTTTGAAACCAGTACTTTTACACTTTTACTTGAGTAAAATGCTTGAGTTGATACTTCAACAGAAGTCTTTTCAAACCCTAGTATCTATACTTCTACTTTAGTAATGAATGTGACTACTTTTGACACCTCTGGTTGCAAAGCATACTCCAGTAAAGAAGTTTACTGTTAGAAGTGTCAGTACACCATGGTTAGATCAGGAATTAAAGGAATATATGGTGGAATGCAATTTAGCAAAATTAACAGCAATAAGTTCTGGTTATGAATCCGACTGGCAAATTTATTACAACTTAAGGAACTTTGTAACTACTTTAAATAGAAAGAAAAAGAACGTGTACTATAAAGCCAGGATTAATGATATTAAAAATGATAGTAAAAAAATGATTGAATATGTTAGCTTAATGGTAAAGAGCACCGAACAGACTGCATCTTTTTTGGAGACTGATGGAAATTTCCTTACCAAACCAGTGGAGACCACCTCAATAATTATTTCATAAATAAAAGTATTTAAGAAATAATATGAACTAAATAGATATTGAAATATCTTATTTATCAATAAAAGATCATGAGAGGCAAGTACTGTAATTACAAATTTGCTAGAGTAAATATTAGTATTGTATAAAATATGTTGAAAACTTGTAAAGATAAACCACCAGGTGTGGACGGCCTTGACGGTAAACTTCTTAAATTAGTTGCAGACCAACAGTAATTGCCCCTGTAATCTGTCATATTATCAACCAGAGTTAAGATAAATGTCTATGTCCTCAAGAATGGAAAATTGCTAAAATAACTCCATTGCCTAAAAATGCAAGATTACCATTCTCTGGGTCAAATAGTCATCCTATAAGTTTGTTGCCTGTGTTGAGTAAAATTATGGACAGTATAGTATGTGAGCAGATTACAGAATATTTTTCTTTAAATGATTTAACCACTGATTTTTAACATGCATATAGAAAGGGACACTCAACAGCAATATTATGGATGAAGAGCTATTTAACAAACAGGCAGCAACTAGTTTTTTTGTCTTTTTTTTAATAGTAGCTATGATGTTGGAGCGGTAAGCTGTGGAGTGCCCCAGGGAAGTTGTCTTGGGGCGTTATTATACACTATTTTTTACAAATGATTTACCACTTGTTTTAAATTAAGTCAGTATATCGATGTATGCAGATGATTCAACTATCTATATGTCGTCACCTACATCTTATGAGTTAAACATAACCCTATCACAGAAGCAGAAATTGGTGGTTGAATGGACAAAGAAAAATAAGCTACGTTTGTAGTTCTTGTTCTATGTTTCAAAGATGAAATGCATGATATTAGGATCATACACTTCATAATTAACCTGAGCTGAAGCTTTGTATAAATTATTTATTTGTTGAACAAGTCCAAGAGACCAAACTTCTAGGAGTTATTTTAGATAGCAAATGATTATGGACAAAACATATAAATATTATGGTTGTTAAAATGGAAGTGGTATTTCTGTTGTTAAACATGTGCCCCATGTTTGTCACAAAGCTCAACCAAAGTGGTACTGTAATTCAAGCTTTAATATTGTCTAATCTTGACTATTGCTCAGCAGTATGGTCTAACGTAACTCAAGAAAATATAACAAAATTGCAAATGGTACAAAATAGAGCAGCGCGTATAGCGCTTAGGTGTGTATATAGAACAAATGTTGCAATGCACAAATGTTTAGGTTATCTGTAAAAAAAATAAATTAAAAAAATAGTCTATTCATTATTGTTTTTTTCTAGGAATATTCTTGTAACAAAGAAACCATCTATTTTGTATAATAATTTATCTTTTAGTTTAGATAGACATGACTATGCGACTAGACATGCCACAAGAGGTAACTTTATTTTACCAAAAGCAAAGACGAATACTATTAAATGAATGGTCATGTATAGAGCAATGCAAGAATGGAATGTGCTACCTGAACAAATTACACAAGAAAGCAGTAAACATTTGATGAAACTAAAAGTTTAGTTAAGAAATATCTATTGATCAGAAATGTTAAGTAGACACAGAAACTACATTGGTTGACGTTCAACAAAATATGAATGTGTGTTCAATTGTGAGAAGTGTCCTGAGAGGGTGAAACAGATGCTATGTGATGATAGCATGTTGGTGTAACTGTCTTAAAAATGTTTAAACATGAATGTATACAATGCCCTATAACTGCACTGGTGGAGCTGTCCTGTCTATGTGTCTGCCTTTGTCTTATCTGTGTATTTTGTCATTATCATACGAGTTGTGTTATGAAATGATATTGTGTGTGTTTAGTTTTTGTCTTATAATTTCCTATTCTGTATTGTTTACGATGTATTGTAATGTGCGCATTAGGGATGTCACGAGAACAGATACTGTGCCGGTACTCATTTTTCCAGGTACCGGGGGATGCAATCCTTCCTGACCTGACGGGTGCAGTATATACGCCTAACGTTAAAAATGTTCTAGACTGCCGCTAAATGCTGAGGAAGAACACCGACCAGCATGGAAAAACAGCAAATAGCCCTTTTATATATGTCTATGGAGCTAATGAGGATCCTAAACAAACAAACTACTTACTGTGCTCAGGTACAGCCTCACAGAGATGCTAGTGTGGCTGCAGACTTGAAATCTCCCATTTGCTACTTTTGAGTGATATATCTTGTTATATTTACACGCATTCTTGTCTTCCCCGTCTTTGGTAACCTCCGATCTCCAACTCAAAAACAAGCCCTGGCCTCCTGAGATATTTTATAAATTTCTAATTCACTACTGTACACATCACAAACTTCCTCCTCAAGAAATCACAACAAAGACTGTAAGGTGTCTGAAAAGATTCCGCATGGTAACCAAGGCTTGGCTTAACTTTCATCGTTGCACTATAGAGACAATATTTTGACAGGTTGCATCACAGTATCTGCTTTGGCAGTTTTGACTGCACAGGACTGGAAACTGAAGCAAAACACTAAAAAAGCCAGCATAAAAAATGTACTGGCACAGACCTACTACAGCTCTATGATATCTTCATTAAGCCACTGCACAAGGTAAGCCTAAAGCATCATCAAGGACACCAGTCATCCAGCCCACACACTATTTTCACTCCTGTCTTCTGAAAAACGCTGCCGGAGCATTAAATCACGCACCACCCATTTCAGAGACAGTTTCTTCCCACAGGTAGTCAAAATAAAGAATAGTACCTCCCCCCCAGCCCTTTTTTATTTGGTATTTTCTTAGCTATCACTTGCGTATACTATCCATTGTTTTTCTTATTTCTTTTCCAAGGTTGAGAACGCCACAGTGCAACAATTGAATTTATTTATTAACACAGATGAACTTAATATTGGCATCTGCAATAAACAAACTGAATCAGGTAAAAGTAAAATATAAGTGTAATTCAACTCTATATCATGTATTTTGGCTGCAAATGCACTTGTTTGACCTCTATATACCAGCATTAAAAATAATGAACCACACAATTGTTTCAGCATTTCTATCACACATAGAAAATCACATTGTACTCTTTTGTAAAATCTCATTTAATGCTTAAAATTTTCACTCAGCTGTCAACTCCAATTTGTGACCTTAAGCCATTAAGGTATGTAGCTGCATCTACAGTAATGGAACAAGCTGATCTTGTATGCTGCATCTTGTAAATGTAAGTGCATCATCACCATATGTATCCTGCCTATATAAGTATTTCCCACCACAGATGAAGGTTAGTCTAGTCGAGAATAGCCAGGAATATAAAATGTGTCTGTTACTAGTAATGGCATACATATCTAGTCAATTAAAATGTACGGAGCAGATAATGTCTTGGGTACATTTCCTAAAGAGGTGCAGGGTGTCATGTGGCAAAACGAATCACACCTTCAGAGATCCAAGAGATGAATAAAGCCGTGTGTGGATTTTTAAGCTCATCAATATTCTCTTTGAACACACTCCACTATGTGTAAATAGAGGGTGGAGGAAAGATATTACAATGATCATATTTGCCAGTCAGAGGAGAAAAGTGTCAGGATGTGAGTCGGCTCCCAGGACACACACTGTCATTTTACATCTTCCTCACTGCAGTAGCAGCCCTGACAGGGTGTTGATCCAGACCAAGTACAGCAGCAGTAAAGCAGGCCAGTGAGTGAGAGTGATATTATAATTTAAGTAATTATCAAATTAACCTACTACGACTCAACATTTGTAAAAAAAACAGTAACCAACAATGTTGTGTGACCCTACTAGCACATAAAGCCTGATGTAGCTTATTCCTCTATATAACAGTAGTTTATAGTTTATTTTGAGACAATCCCACATACACCGTCCTGCTGCCTTTAATATTTGCTCAAGCACCAGATGTGTATTATTCCACGGTTAAAAATAGTCCCCAACAAATACATGATTTACTCCTGTTTTAAAAACTACAGTGCCTTGCTGTTAAAGGTTATCACGTAAGCATACACTGTACAATTTGAGCCTGTTTCTGACCCAATTTTTGATCAAGGGTGAAGTCAGAAAGTATTGAGACGTGATGTAAAGTAATTCCAGCCTTATCCATTAACCATGATCACCACGTTCCCGAACCATTACCAAGTATTTTCAATAACCTCAACAGTAGGCTAGCTATACTTTAGTTGTTATGAGTGTACACGATACAAAAGAAAACATGACAGTGAACATTTAAATACACAGAAATACGTAACAGTGAACATAGTGGGTACGTTCACTGTCAGCACTTCTCACCAAAAAATATTACTGTGAACATTATGTCATCATCATCATCATCATCATCATGTGAATTGTATTGGCAACTACAAGGCAAACTACATATGAATGTAATTATTTGTAGAAGAACGTTATAATTTTAATGTATGTATTATTCAAATGTGATTTTGCAGAACTTGAATGCTGCAACTTGTGACCAATTACACAAAGAGGATTATGCTGCTGTTGCTGCTTAAACTGGGTTTTAATCATGGATAAGCACATGGAATGATTCAAGATAAAGTTGTTATCGACAGGTATGCAGCTTAGCTGGATTTGTATTTGAATGTTTTTTTGTCTGTGCTTACCTCATGGGTATAATGAACGACACAATGAGTTTAGGTTAAAAAAAAAAAAACTAATTATTATATTGCAGGTTTTGGGATTTACCTCTAATTAAGACTTGCTTGAACAGCCCTGACATATCTGACTTTACAGATTTCTTGCTGGATGCCAACATTATTTAGTCAAACTAACTGAATTTGTAGGTCATGTTCAGCGCGCGTGGTGTGTTAAATATTAAATATTCTTTAAGATAACAGAGTGATAATTATAACCAACACTGTCTTTCCTCGTTAACTGGACTTCTATAACAGTCAAACACTATGATGTGGTATGCCCATTTAGGAGCACAACAAATAAAATGTGAATATATTCTCAGTGTTAACCCTTTGGACTAAGAGGAGAGGGGACATGAATAATTCATAAGAAAAACTGCTGGTCAACCACCACATCAATGACTGGTAAATAATTCAGCCCGCAGACGGGGTGAGAAGCTGCTTGCTCCTGATTTTGATTGAGAGACACAGGGACAGGGCCTACTTATAGATTCTTGATGGGTTTAACCACATCAAGAGGAGAGGACAGGCAAGGAGGAGAGGAGCCAACAAATAATTCATAGGAAAGAGCTGCTGATGAGCAAGATGATGAAATCTAGAGTTTGTACACTCAGATCGCATGATGAATTTGTCAATAGCTGCACTGCTGTTTTGTGTTTTCCTGCAGCCTCGGCTGTGGAATAGTAATGATACATTTCCATTTGGTTCTGGGGAACCTGGGAGTGGTTTCTGCACTTCAAGGTCAGGAGCAAATAAATGGAAATAGTGAAAACATTTCTGATATGTAGATGAAAAACATGGAAATCAACATTTGCATGGACACATCATTCTTATCCCCATAAAAATGCCCAACAGCAGCGTCTTCAAAGGTAATAGAATTTCACCTTTTGCCTTCATCTATAACATATTTCAGTGTACACTTTCTCTTTGGCCATTGAAACAGGCAACCTGCTGTTCATGCACACATGCACATGTACTTTAAGGTAAGTTGCATCATATTAATGAGGTGCACCAATACCATAGTGATTTATAGAAGTAATGTGGTGTACACCCAACAGTGCACACAGTCACTCATGTGTACAATTGAAAGAGTGTGTGCACTGGCATATGTAATTGATGTGTTTGCCTGCAATAAACTGAGCTGCCATTAACACCAACACAGAAACACATGCACACTCTATAACACACCCTATACCCCCCCCCCCCCCCCCCCCCCCCCCCCCCCCACCCCCCCTTGCATCGGGTATTCATCTAAATTCAATTAATTTAAATTTCAAAAAAATCACCATTTTACACTGGCTGCATTTTAAATCTGAACATGACGCACATATCCTACTTAAGCCCCAATTTCCATCTTTAACAGCCACATTGTCAGTGAATTACATGATTACTACTTCCTGTTGTGTACTCTGTTCAGCTTGCTGTGTGCCTCATAACATGTCTGATCAAGACCTTGAAGACGAATTGATGTTAAAAAAACAATTCAGGTCATACACGTGCTGACACTTGTGCCATACTTCACCAGCTAATGAGATGCCAATCGGAACTATTTGCAAATCAAGTCCCAATGAGATGATAATGCAAACTAGACTCAAGGACTGCGAACACACAAGCTGTTAAATGAAGAGTACCAGATGTAGAACAGAAAGGTCTGCAATTCTTAGACACATCACTTTCACCTTGCTCTTTGTCAACTTCTATCAGAAAATGTCATTTCTATACTTTTTCTGACTCTTAAAAGACTATACAGTACACTTCAGAGTTTACATGAACCATGTTAGATGTCATGCTGATTAATTAGCTCTCTTAAAAGCATTCCCTGCTTCAGAAAGCCTGTACTCAATAGCATGAGTATAATAATAATACTTATGACAGCAGGGTTTCTATGTCTGAGGCACTCTGTCTAATAAGATGATTTTATTGAAAGAAAAATAACAGTCCATATTAATATGTCCACATATTAAAGCGAAAACAAGGGTGCTTGCCATTGCCTTCTGAAATGCTGCTAATGGCTGTTTCTTTTTTGTATTTTATGTAGTTTTTCATATAGTATACAAATCACACAGCCACACATTGACAGTACATGACTGTACATGACAGACATCTAAAAACTAGATTAAACAGACAATAACAGAAATGAAGATGTAACAATTAAAATAAATAAAAATAACTACTGAGAATAAAGAAGATAATAATGTGGTTATCGTTAATCAAAATACAATGTTTTTTTTTTCAAAACAGTCAGTCAATCATGTGAGATGAGAGATTCTCCATGTAGTTGATAAAAGGTTGCCATAATTTATAGAGAACAAGGTATCTTATTCCTTAGTGAGTAAGTTATCTTTTCCAACGGTATGCAACTGTTCACTTCTGAGAGCAACATTCCAACTGGCAATAGGACATCAAACTTCCATTTCGTTAAAATATTTTTTTTAGCAATGGGCATTAGGATTCCTGTGCTTGATGGAATAACTATGTGTTAGAATTTGAGAGGTTGCCCAAAGGGTATTTCTCAGGATCCGATGGGAAGTAACTCCATGTATTGTGGATAACATGTCACAGATCCCCTGCCAAAAGTCTTGTAGTTTACTATATTGTCAAGTATCATGAAGAAAAGTGCCCTCAACTAGGCCACATCTAAAACAAAGGGATGAGAGACTGGGTTTAAACTTATGTAGCTTGGAAGGGGTGATATACGTCTGATGCAAAAGAAAATTCGAATTGAATCAACCTATATCTTTAATTTAATGTACACATTTGTATTGTGAATAACTTGATGACTTTTGATGAGTTCCTGAACTCGTCCAGAACTGAACTATGGTAAGACTCCAGGGTGAAAATAATGGGGAAAAAAAACAGACCAGAAAGTCCACTTTATGAGCCCTTTAACCCCCAATTCCATGAGACCTGCTAATGATCTTACATTCCAGAAGAGTAACAACTGCATCAGAGGACACAACTGGAGATCTTAATCTAGAACCAAAGAAACTGACTTTTTGCATTTAAAGGAAAATGTACACTACCGGTCAAAAGTTTTGGGTCACTTAGAAATCCATTCCACTCCATTATAGACAGAATAGCAGCTGATCTGAGTGGGTGGCTGATCTTTAATGCAATATCTACATTGCCCATTATCAGCAACCATTCATCCAATGTTCCAAAGGCACATTGTTTACTAATCTGATATAATTTTGAAAGACTAACTGAGAAAACATTATTAAACATATGTAAGCACATAATGTAATCTGAAAACTGCTGCCCTGGTTAAAAAAAACAATGCAACTGATCTCAGCTGGTATTCTGTCTATAATGGAGTGGAACGGAAATTTCTAAGTGACCCTAAACTTTTGACCGGTAGTATATATGTTGATTATACACATGCCTGATGATTTTTACATTTATTTATGTAATAGTCTGTATTCCTTATAGTTAAATACATTCTTCATTTATAAATAACTAGATTTTAGTTTGAAGTATATTATGCCACTGTGCACCGAGTTATGGACTTGTAGTACACCTTCAGATTATGAGCTTGATCAACTTGGGGCCTTTCTCATTTCCCAAATTCCTCGATCCTCCGATTTGTGACCTGGAAATCATTCTCAGCGCGCCATGTTGAAGGAAGTCCCAATTCCTAAATTGCACAATGAGGAGTGAGGATCGAGCATCGAGGAGGCTCCTTGGAGGAGTTCTAATCGAGGATACACTGATGTATCCTCTGCGGAAGTCTTTTCACCCGTGGCATGTAAACAAAGAGGTGTGAGAGAGCAAGAGGAGGCGAGAGAGAGGAAAAAGGGGCGAGAGCGGCAATATCCGCGGCCCCGTGGTTAATCTAACGGATCGGGCTTGTCGGATCATACAAATTAACATTCTGATTAATAGTGGGTGGGTGAAATAATACACAAGAAAAATATTATTAACGTTCTCTAAAATCTGAACATAGCAGAGGTGCTGTCAGACAGACAGCTTCATTTGAAAGTGACATTACTGCGTGCATTGGAAACGTTTACAAGGAGCCTCTCTAATCATTAAAGTACATCGTTCCAGAAAACACACTCATACATTAATACAATACATAATTTAAAAAGCAATAGAGCCTGCAGGGACTGCTGAGGGCCAGTTAAATCTCCATGCGGGTCTCTAAATTGGAGAAAATAATTCATTCAGGTGGGTGCAGGGTGGATGATCAGCTTACAGGCGGATTCGGGTGAAGAGCTGATCCACGCATTAATAATAGATAGTGCATTTGTGTGTGTTTGTGTGTATATAATATACTGTAGCCTATATAGTATTTGTATAGTTCTTTTTATAGAAACATTTGTAGTGTTTACACTAAAATAGCCTATAAAGGCTATACTGTGTATGTAGGCTATTATAAATATATATGTGTGTTAAATACAACAAATAAAAATGTATGACCCCTCTACATTCTTATCACATTTTTGCCACGTTGTGAATTGAATTCAAAGTAAATATAGAAGTTGTCGTGAACATTTCTGCTCCTCTGACAGAGAACATGGGGATGCACTAGGCCTGCAGCGACGCGTCGACGTCAAAATTACGTCGACGTCGTATTTTTGCGTCGACGCTTCGCCACACACACATGTGGGAGACCAAAACATTGCAGGAAACAGCAACCTCCTCACAGAATTCCCAACAAAGCCCTGCAAAAAGCCCCATGAAAAGAAGTCCTAAAAAAACAGCTCGCCCTTAATCATCGAGGGTATGGGAATACTTAAAATATAGTCCCAAGTACTAACGTTAGCTAAATTAATTTCATGTTTGTGTAGTGTGTTGTGTAGCCTGCGCACTTAGGTGGTGCTAGCTAACTATCTTAGCTCTCCGTGCAGTTTGTTCGTGCTAGGTTAGTAGCTAACGTTAACGTTAGCTAGCTACTGGCGCCTAGACAGCTGTGTTTAGCTAACGTTAGTTATCATCTAATGTTGGCTTGAATGGTAGCTAGCTTACGGCTGCAGAACACAGATATCTATAGTAGCTAACGTTAGCTAACGTGAACGTTAGCTACTAACCTAGCACGAACAAACTGCACAGAGAGCTAAGATGCGTTGGTTAGCCTAGCACCACCAAAGTGCACAGCTGCATTAGCATGTAAACCTACAGAATAGCAGTTAAGAGAGTCAGTTTGATTATGCATCAGGTTTTATGTTGGGACTGTTATGTTGTGTTAAACAATCCAAGGAATGTCTGTACTGTGCACTGCACAGTGTTTTTCTTTTTTGCACTACAACTTGATTTTTTTGAACAAGAGAGTTATGTTGGTACTGTAAAAGAGTAAACAGGCTGGCCTTTCATTTTGTATAACAGTAAAATAATTATTTTATTTTGTGTAAAGCAGAAGATTTTTTGCTGTGCAAAATTGTTTAATAAAATATATTATTAAGAATTTTTTGGTATTTATTAGATACATTATGGTTTTTATTAATCGAGCAACAGAAAAATAATCGTTATATTAATCGTCCAATTAGTCGTTAGATTAGTCGACTAATCGATAAAATAATCGCCCGATTAATCGTTTAATAAATAATCGTTTACCCCCAGCTCTAGGATGCACACACTGGGAATTGGGAAAGGGCTTTGCTCTATTGTTTTTTCTCTCTTATGAGAGTGGTGCCTTGGCAATGGCAGAGAAGATTTGGCAAATTTTTCATGGGAGCAACGCACATACTCAGCGATCACCGGTCAGTGTGCATCGGATCAGGGGGCTACCTTAGTCTCGCTTACGGGCTTCCATCTGGTGTGAATTTGCAGTATTACAACAACATCACACACAGTCATTATCTGCACAAACACATTAGCTTGTACTAACTACAAATACTGTTGTTCAGTCATCATGGAACGATATGATGCATCACTCCCTCTAGTGTCCTACCCGGACTCTGATCTCCTCAGTCGACGACGTTGGCGCCATGCCCAGATATTGTCTGATTATTTCTGGAAACATTACATCAAATCCCTCCTACCATCACTTCAAACATGGCACAAATGGCAACGGGACAAACCGGATCCACAATTAAACTCCCTTGTGATGATTGTTGACTCCCAGCTACCAAGAGCTCTTTGGCCTGTAGGAAAAGTGACCTGCCTCCTACCAAGCAAAGATGGCCACATCAGGACAGCTGAAGTTGCTCTGACAGAAAAGCCCTATGTCCCACCAGTAGCTCATCTGGTCTCACTTAACTGGCCTACCTGTACACAGTTCATTTTTGTTTGGTCTGTTATCACATTTCTCACTAGAAATCTGGAAAATTTTACTTTTTTTTATAATTTTATTTGTAAAGCTCAGTGATATTGGAACGAATTCTGAAATGCTTTTGAATACTGTGTTTCAAATCCGCAAGAGCGATTGGGATAAAACAAACTGATAAATTATTTTGCAAATCAGTGCATTATGTAACTGATACAAGGCTTACAAGTAGCACAACAAAGCCCTTCCCTTTGAGAAGCAGTTAGACCCAGTGAAGGAGTGTAATCAGGCTTGAGTGTACTCAAGATGTTGCTACAATTAATTTTTGGTTAATTGCATCTTTGCAACCCAAACAAAACCGTGAAATAGCTTACAGCAAGGAACAACTCATTGAACACAAGATCTGGATGGTTACCATCATGACTACATACAAAACAGACAAGGTTCACTATTTACCCTGCTGAACAGGCACACTATCTTTTTTTTTTATTTTGTCTGCATGTGCTAGAGACAGTGCTGGCACAGACCATGAGGATTTGGCAATCAACATTTGTGCAAAAGGGCAAATGTTGAATTTCAACGCAAGTTTTGAGGGCTCTTCTTTTCACAGAAACTGCTTTTTGAACACTACTGAAGGTAGCCATCACATCTCAACCCATCACTTCTGGACAAGGTTTTAAATTGGTTACATTCAGACTCAACAAGCAAAATAAAACGAAAAGAATAGCATCAAAATCTTGAAGCTGGATTACAATTGTGATCTGGTTACCAGTGTCTGCAAATGTTGTCTTAAATCAATGAAGATGGATTTGGTGCCCTTAAAGAGCTCCCTGGACCAAGAGATTTAAAATTGTTCATTTAGAAATGATTACTACTACAATGATTACATACAAGTTACAAACACTAATCGCTCAGTGTTTCAAGTGATGTGGGAAATTATTATAAAACAGGTTTTGGGAGATTCTTGTTCATTATAATTACTCATATATTCACACCTAACCTAACCTTGTTATGGGGTGGTGGATTACGGAAATGGGTTGTTGACTTACTTAAAACGTAAATAAATAAACAAAAGGGTTTGGTACGTGTAAAATTAGAGATGTCTTGTTGTGTATATTGGTTATCCTGTTGTAAAAATATGATATATAAAGAAATGAGTAAAGTGAATGAGGGGTTGGAAACATTACAAGCTTCGGCTTCATCCTATATGTATGTATATATATATATATATATATATATATATATATATATATATATATATTTATTAAATTAATAATTAATGAATAACACATGCACTTATTGAAAGACCATCTGTTTGACAGCTAAAAACCAGACTCCTGTGTTGCATTTTATTGTGTTTAATTAACAGAAACACCACCTCACAATACCTCAGAGATTTTATCTGGGGATTTTATCTGTGGGACTAATTAGCATCTTTTGTTTGTTATTATTTAGGTGGGGGACTTTTGTATTTCTAACTGTGGTTGATGAAGAGTGTCAAACGTGGGTAAAATAGTTAGCTTTGTTTGCATTGTTGAGCTCTATAAGAAGCATCAGGCTGGTCGGAAATTTCAGGGATTTTGTAGAGCTGCATTAGAAATGATGATGCCAACGAGGTTATCATACTCATGCTAAAATTTGTGTTTCATAGCTGGATAATTGTCAGGACTCTAATGAGAGTATTTTTTTAGAAGGTAGCTGAATCTGTGAGGGTGTGAAATGATTTCACTCTTGGTGAAATTTCATTAGCACCCCAGGTCTAAAAAACGCAAAAAAAAAAGTCAACTACCATGTTCACCACCATAGTTTAGCGTGCTAGCATGCTATTTGCCAATGAGCATTAAACACAAAGTACAGCTGAGGATGATGAGAATGTCATTCGTTTTGCAGGTATTCGTTCATATACTAAAGTATTGGACAATGGACGTGAATGTGTACTTTTCATGGCAATCCAAAATCGCAAAATGTAAATAGATAAGTGAAAACTTTGACCTGCTAGAACAGGTCAACAGCTCAACAGCTATGGACTGCCATGACATTTTACAGAGACATTAGATTTTGGTGAACCCTGACTTTACATCTAGTGCCACCAAAGTCTAATGTCTCTGAAATATCTCAAGAGCTATGGATTGCCATTACATTTTACAGTCTGGATCAAAGTGGTGGATACACTTACAAACCAACCGACTGGCATTGCCGTGAGCAGGCCTGTGAGCCACTGATCGCTCCGTAAATCTCTGCACCCCAATAATGGCTCTTGCAACATATGGCAATCTGACAATGGCTTTGGAGACATTAGTTTGTTTTCACACAAACCTACTGAGAGGTGGAATCATGAAAGGCTTAATAAACAATCTCTATTTTATTTCCCAGTAAACTTTGAAGAAAGTCACAACTTTTTGACAGAAATTGAGCATCTGTTCTGTCATTGTCTTTGAATTGATCCAGGGACTTAGAACTTCAAAAATTGGTTGCCGATTAAAGGATCCAGCAAGCTGTTGTGTTAGAGAGGAAGTCACGGCAGTTTATGATGATCAGCTAAGAATCGCGCCTTCATCGAGGTGGTACTGCAGTGGAAGGAAAAGTACTCACACGAAGACTAAGTGGAGTCGAGTCGAGCCAAACAATACAGTGGAAATGAGCATTAGTTTCTTCACACACCAGAGAAGTGAGTAAACTGATACTGAGCCACATATCAAGTGTTGTGCCTAATTGTCACTCTTCATCACTGCTTGTGACGGCACTAACAAGTTTATACAATGCCTCAGTTTGAAAACACAGCAAAGCAAGTGTAAGGAATAGTTTCTGCTTCAGCTAAAAATGTAACTTCAAGAAGGAAAAAGGAAAAATAAGAATCAAAGATAAGAAAACAGAAAGAAAAGACACCATGAACATTCAAATGATGATAACTGACTATGTTTAGCTGTTGCATTTACAATTATTACTGATGTAAACAAGTATTTCACAGTGTCAGTAAACATTAAGAAAATTACATTTACTTGTCATATAATAGTCCATGTCTCAAAATAACAGTAGTTCAAACTGGGAAAGGAAGCAGGACCAATCCTCCAGTAGTGTATTGTGTAATATTGTATATAAAGTGTCTAAAATCTATGTTTTTTTTGTGAAGGTGCTCACTCCTTGTGATGAACAACAGAGAATTGTCACACAGCTCTACCTCGCCACTCTATGAAGTGTTTTAGCACCTTTCAGCTGTTTTCCGGCCGTAACTTGACCGTTTTGGTTTACTCACCACTCTCATCAACCTCCTTGCAGACACAGCAGGCTTGACCAGGAATTGTGTCTGCTAAAAACAACTCCAAATTAATGATAATGTTGCTCCGTAACTGCTGGATGTGTAAACAAGCAACGGTTTGCTAAGAAGTTGACCGTATCAACCTAAAAGGGGTTGTGTTCATAGCTTGTTTTTGCTGCCCTCATTTATTGAAGGTTTAAGGAACCAATTTGTGCAAAGTTAAATATACAATTGTGCAACATATACGGTGTTTGGTGTTTTAAGCTCCCAACGTCACCTTCCAGGCAGCGCAGCAATGGTTATGTTTAGGGTTAAGGTCAGGGTTAGCTGCCTGGAAGGCTACGTTGGAGGCTTAAAACACAATCGAGCAACATATACATGTTTCTACAAGGGATCAATCAGATAATCACTGACTATTGATTGGTTATTAAATCGGGGAAAACCAAACACTGAGTATGTAAGGACAGGAGGAACAGCTCGCAAGCTAATGATGCTGATGACCTTTTTCTTTATTAAAATATACAGTTAGCAGATAAGGGGATGAAAAAAACAAAAAGATCTGTGAAAGATATTGGGTGAAATGTGTAAAACAGAGGGTAAGTTACACTCACTGAAGTACTTCCTTTCAAAAGATTATTAATGATCACATACTCTCTGCTGCTCTGACGGTCAAGATCTGTTTCATAGTTACAGTAAATCACGTGCAGCAGATAAACAATTTGTTAGTGTTCAAGCTCATAACCTCCTCATTTTCCCGTAGGTAAAAATTCACAGAACCACAAGTACGTACAAAGAAGCACATTTAAGACGCAGATGGCAAAAACACACACAGAGAGAAAGACATATACATAATAAATGTCAACGAAGCAGATCAGGCGCTCTCAAATGGTTATGATATAGATTTATGTGTACTGACATCCCACAGATGGTGTGAATTAGTGAGGGAGAGGGTGCCAGCACGAGGTCAAGAGAGATGACCTGGCCTTCAGCCTGCCACTTGGGAAACCAAAGCAACAGACATGTGAAGCTGCTGCTGCTGCTGCTGCAGTGCAACAACCCAGAGGCTGCTGCAGCAGCTGTTATTGAAGCTACAGAAGAGAAAGTGCTCCCATAAACTGCCCTAATCTCATCATCCTGAGAGATAAACAGCACTGAAAGGAGCCACAGCAGCACAAACGTGCAAAAAAGCAGGCTGGGTGATGGAAAAGCTACATTGATTTTGACAAAGAGCAGAGAAAAACAGTTTTAAATATAAAGACACGCAAACCAGACCAAATGGGTTTCTAAATGTGTAATGATTGATTTTTGTGCATTGCCTGTAGATGATTTTGCATTTCAGACTAGTTTTTTATTAGCTGATACTTACTGGTAGTATGGTAATATTATTCAAAGGTAAAGAGTGAGGGGCTTCAGCTTTGCGAGCAATCATATCTCTTCGAGGCAGCAGTTTCTGTGTACCTTGAAGAACACGCTGAAGCTAACGAGAGATACTTAATGTTCTATGAACTAACAAGATGCATAGAGAATTAGCAGATTGCCTGAGGAGACATTTGCCACGTTTGACAGAATGAGGGATGGAAATATAGACTTAAATTGGAGTGAGAGCTGCAAAAAAAAGAGAAATAAATTGTATAATGCACATACAGTAAATATGTAGAGACAACTAGAAGGGCTCACCTGATTGATGTGTTTCAGTTTGTCAATGATCTGATTTATTACAGGGTCTGCTCCCTTCACTTTCACTTCAGGGTTGGCACTCTGAGCCTTGATCCCGTTGCCGACCACACGGAGAGTGTAGCTGTGAACGAGGTACAAAAAACAGAGGGGTCTGTAAGTATTTTCATATATCCATCAGTCATGTTAAAGCATAACATGAGAAATACTAGTGGTGGAAAGTAATTAAGTACATTTACTAAAGAGTATTTTGCTTCATACTTACTTCATACATACTTAATATTAATATTTAATATTGTGTGTACTTTTACTTTAGTAGTATTTTAGTACTTTTTATTTTAGTATGCTTTTAAAAGGAGGATTTTTCCTTGTAGAAGAGTATTTTTACATTGTATTATTGGTACTTCTTCCACCACTGCGAAATACACCGGCGATATGTTGGAAAAAGCAAATTTGACACTGAATGAAATCCAATCTATTACCTCTTCTTCTCTTGTGGAGCAATACTAAAAAATTATCACTATTCTGAACTCACACAAAGGTAATGGCATAATTCATCTGTAGGCATCACCTGCAGTTAAAGTGGGATTTGTGATGTGGGCGAAACATGATGTACCACATGAGCAGCCATGTGTCTCTGCTGCGGTGCTGCAAGGCAAAACCTTACATTTACTGCATACAGTACATGTATGGTTTTATTAAAAACTATATAACAATAATAAACCACACTGAGTAGAGTATACTAAACTGTTCATTTATGATTTGTGCCTTAATGTTTCAATATGCGGCGTTCTAAGGCAGTCCATTGTTGTTATAACTTGGTAATAGGCTTCAGTTCCCCTCAAGGACTCCTCACTCTTTGGTTTGGTCTGTCAGCTGTAATGAATTTGACCATGGGGCCGGTGAGTGAGCACAATTCATTCACATCTCAATCTCCAGCATATCATTTAATCAAACTAGTAGATCAAGGTAAAGTCACTCACTGCTGAAAGACCTGCTGAGCTCTCTCTCTGTGTGTGTGTGTGTGTGTGTGTGTGTGTGTGTGTGTGTGTGTGTGTGTGTGTGTGTGTGTGTGTGTGTGTGTGTGTGTGTGTGTGTGTGTAGACCTCCGAGGTGCTAGCCAGATGTCTCTTTGAGTTTTAATATCTTGATAAGAGAATTAACAATTAAACATTTAAAAAAAAAAAAAATCAGTGGATTAAATAACTGGTGGGTGATTTTGTAGCAGCTAACACAAATTGGTGGCTTTAAGCAATACAAGGTCAGAAAGAAATATAAATTATGAATAAATGAAGTGCAGCAAGCATGGGTGTCTAATTTATTTAAAAGAAAAGGTGGGTGGCAGGTCAAATGCAGTCAGGATGTCTGGGTCCTTGAGATGTCATTTTGATGTTCATTTCCTGCAAATCAGAACTCCTAAACGTGATGAGTTTTAGAAAAATACAGCAGCCATTCATTGTCCTTTTTTACTTTTTATCAGCAGCTAATGTGTTATCGCTACTATTTTTCTTATTAGGCTCTTTCTTCTCTTTTATGTGTGGCCTCTGTCCTCTGTACGTTTATGCTGTGGCTTCTGTCTTTCTTTTGGCAGACGCGTGAAATGAAATATTAAAGTGAACATTTAAAATCTGTCTACAGTAACACTGCTTTGTTATTTAGAGAGAATATGCAGTTGGTATGGTATGGCAGTTGTATTTTTAAAAAGGCATTTTTTTGGCACATTTATACAAAGGTCTCTATACTATAAAAAAGAAAAGAATAACAATCTTTTAAGACATTCAAGTTTCTTGTTGGGCTAAAATTTGCTCCGGCAGTCCAGGATTAGACATTGGTGCTGGGATTTGCTGCTGGCTGAATCTGAGTTGCTACAGCCGCTAGGTTTGTGGTGTGTAAGAGAAAATGTCTTTCTAAGCCAAAGAGCGACACAATTTCGATGGCGACCACTACACCAATACTGCCACATAGAGTCTGGGGATGTTCCTGGGAGTTTGGAGAGGAAAATGAATCATCACACTTTAAAGTTACATTAAGTAACTAGCTTTGCTCTGTTGAAAGTTATTTGTCTGTTGTTTTAAATGTTTTTTAGCTTTGCTTGGTTGGATTTTATAAATCTGTTTTATTGTATCACATTTGTAATGTTTAATGTAAATGCAATGTGTGCAAGTGCAATTAATACTGAGACTCTTGCACTTGCTTTTGCAGGTTGGGCCATTTTAACATTCTGGCAAAGCAACTGCATTAAAATGTTGCCGCTTTTATATTCTAATGTTGATTAATGAGTGTTGTCCCTGATATATAAATAAATAAATAAAATACTATGACTAAAACTTTTTAAACTGAAGCATCATACTGTATATGACGTATACTAAACATGAGACCAGCCTTTGATCAAAAAACATGCTGGTGGGTTGACCTTTCTTCAACCAAAATTGAGAAATAATATCTCTCGTAAATTATAGAAAAAGTTCTGTTCATATAAAAAGCATTGTGGATATAAGAGATTTTAGAGTAACCAGGTTACTGCAGTGCATGTCAACAACGTCTTAGAGTTTCTGCCATAAGACGATTTCTCTGAATAATTTGGCTTCTTATGCGCATGTAAGTGTGAAAGTGAAGGCCCTGTTTGCATGCTGCAGCAGGCGCCTGCGGCTTGAGTCTGATGTGTTGGGACTAAACTGCACCTGAACCGTGTATACTGGAACTATGATCCTACTGCCTACAGCTTTGGTTAATCCCTGGACACACCTGCTGAGATGGAAATTGTATGTGCAAGAACTGGAAAGATGATAGTCCTGGTTGGGTCTGACGCTACTATAAACTGCTATGGGTATACCTGTTTAAAAAAAGAAGGTAAAAAAATCAATGGTAAAGGGAGGTTACTCTGTCCACACGCACTTGTAGCCTTTAATAACATAGGTTGCTTACAGTTATCATGAGACGCCATCCTATGCAACTAATAGCAAAAAATCTACCTCTCCATGACCTTTACTGCAGTGTTTTTCCTCCTTTCTGTACAGTGTGATTAATGGCAGATTGAGGAGATTACAACAGAGCCATCTGTGCCCAGTTACACCCAAGTCACACATCTGTATTAAAAAAACTGTCAGTTATTACCAAAAGCTGTTGTATATTGTGAGAACCGTCATGTATGAATTTGGTGCCGTTAAATGTGGAAGAACATACATACAATATCACTTACACACACACACACACACACACACACACACACACACACACACACACACCTCTTGCATTCGGAAAGCAATCTATTTCATTATGCCACTGGGATCCATAACCTGAAACACATACAATCTCTTGTAACATGCTAAAGGGCTGGCAATGCAACACAAAGACTCACTGGGAATTTCAACCCCAGAAAAATAAAGGTGTGCTCCTTAAAAGGTGTCATAGATAAAAAAACATGAATCATAGTAATCACATATTCTTCAGCGTGAGTAAAAAGCACACAGTAGCATCAAGCACAACCTACAAGAGGATATCAAACAGCTGAGTGATTGCCTGTGTCTCTGTGGACCAGCAGCAGGATCCTATAATCCATATCCTTCCCCCCCCAAAGGGATGCTTGGTTTGCATCTCATCTCTGCTCATACCGCTGTTCAGCTCTAGAATGAATATTTCAATCATTTTGTTCTTGGCTCTTATCCCTATCTCATCCAACTATATTTGTCTGTAGTGCAAAACCTTCACGTCTGGAACAAAGAAATTTGAGGCCTCTTTTGCCTTATTCCTTGACTTCAGGACAGAGTTAGATTGGTAAGTCAAAGTAATTTACTGTGATCATAGCACAGGAGGAGCAGGGCTCTTCCTCAATCCAGTGTAGTGATAGTGATAGCAATAACACTGTAGTGAAGTTGATGCTTTCAATTTCTAATGTTTGTCTAGGTGTATTATCTTATCTGTATCCCTTTGATTAGGGCTGTGACGAGGAACGGTTGTAAATTCAATATGAATTTGATCGTCGCACAACGCACTTCAACTTACAGAAAAGACATCCAAATAGACAAAACGATCAAATGACCAATTTGACAACATATATGCAGCATAACAAAAATACACAGCAAATATAGAACACACAACCAAATACAGAAATGCAAGTTGCACAGAAGTTACAAAATTAAGTTTCCAGGGGACACTAAAAACTGATGAACAACTGAGTTGTTGCTATGGTTGTTTCTCAAGGAACAATAAAAGAATATGTTAGCCTGTGCACTATACACACTTGCTAATATGTGTAAAGCAGATACCTGTATTACTATCTGAATCATGTTAAAACTAAAACAAACTTAAACCTGCAATATTTTTTGTTGTTGGCCATTTAAGGGCAGCTGAAACAAGCTGTGAACACAACATTGACATATTATCATCACACTGTATGGTGAACTTGTCACTAAACAGTTGCTTGCATCCAGCAGGTACAGAGCAACATTAGCATTAATTTAAGTTGTGTTTGCATCCACCTGATGAACGTAATATCAATATTCACTCTCTTTTAGCTGTTTTTGGCCTCTACCAACTCCTGAGGAAAATAAGTGAATCTTTAGCTTCTAAACGCGCCACTATGTTCTCCAGTTATATTTGCTTACTGTTTCTGTCTGTCGTTTGGTGCTGAGCAGGTTGTGTTCATTGTTTTTTTTAGAGCTTTCTCATTGAAAACAGCTGACTGTTTCAGCCAAAAAACGAGTTATGGATCGGACAGCTAAACATTGAGCTGAAACTCAAACTATGAAGCTCCGTAAAGTAGAGGGGAGCTGCAGATTATCTTTTGGTTTATCACTACAATTGTATATTCCTTTTTTTTTTTTTTTTTTCTTAATCTAAAACTAACACTAAAATGCAGTATTTAGATCAGCTTGTTGGAGTTTCTGGAAGCAGTTTACAGATGGCTGCTCTATGTTCACAACATCATTTAACATCCAGGACTGCTCACGCTGCTTTAGATCTGTGTGCTTCAGCTGCCTTTGAGATATCAATCATGAGCTGCCGCTGAGCATGCTTGTTAATTATTGGCAGTCACACAAACTGTCTTTCAATTGTGAGTTCACAAGTATAATTACTATGGTGATAAATAAACAGACTGTCAGTTTTTTCAACTGTTTTCTGCCTCACATGTGAAGCTGGCCATTTAAAAATGTAAACCAACAATAAGGCAAGAGCCAATTGTGTTCACAACAAAGGTGACCGAGCCTTTGCAGTGGCTGCTCCAAACCTCTGGAATGGTCTACGTATTCATGTAAGAACAGCTCGGACCATTGAAACATTCAAGTCTTTGCTTAATTACTATGCATTGGCTTTCAAATCAAGTTGAGCTTTGATATCTTGACCTTTTTTCTACTGTTGGTTATTTTTTATTGTATATTGTGTATTGCTTGTGTATATTATCTCTTTGATTTTGGACCTTGTTAAGCACTTTGGTCAACTATGGTTGTTTTTAAACGTGCTATATAAATAAAATTGAACTGATTCAAATTTTCATCTAAAATGAAAGTTCAACATTTTTTACACAGCTGTGTAAAATGAACAAAAACTAGTTGGCTGTCTAACTGCAGAAAAGTATTTTTCCTAAGAGCACCTTCATCAAAATGTTATGGAGAGAGGAGTTCAGCGGCTCGGGGCATGAAGGAGGTAGACCATGCACACTGTTCATGGTTGGCTGAGTGAGAAACAAAGCAGGCCTGCGGTTAGTAGGCTAGAAGGCAATACCTCCCTTCCAGTTGTCACTGAGGAAACAAAAGTCCCTGGCTCATTGCCAAGCAAAGAGAGGATCTGGGAGAGTCCGCCACTTCAAAGCAGCCTGTTCACTTAAGCTCAAAAGAATAGAAAATACTTCAGGCAAGACAATGGAACATATGCAGTTTAATGTGTAAAATCAACGAGAGGACCATCCTTCAAACAAACATGTTTGGTACAATAACCCAGAGTTAATATGGTTATGAACATGTTAACTCTGCAACACTGTAATTAAATAATACATCATGATTCCCATACCTCCTGCAGTAAATAACTATGTTTATTTTCCGCAATTTGTGCACTAAGTCAAGAGTTTGAAGAAATATAATTTTTATTTGTGCACAAATTCATAAATCAGATAAATTAATTGACTGACAAACTTTCGCAGACAGGTTGTAATAAGGTATTTTCATAAAGGATTATTATAATCAGGATTACAAGGTTTGCCAATATGTGTATGTACAGTAGAACTGTGTACCTTTACTGAGAGCTGTGACAAAGAGGATAATACAACAGCAGTCAACAGTGCCTCTGGCAAAGATTTAGCTCCAAACATCACTACTGCCATGTTTGTTCCAATTACTAGGAAGCCCTGAGCCTTGAAGTTATATTGACTTGTGCCAGGAGGACACTATGAAATTAGCCAGACAGAGCTGTTTGAGCAAGGTGGCAGCGGTAATTAATATGGTCTGGTAGTTGGTCGGTGGGTAATGGGCATTTTGTGTCAAGAATCTGTACTTCCACTGTCGTACTGAGATGTTGGGACTTGCTCTCATGAGGAGACAGATTAATTACAGATTCATGAACACAAAGTTCTGCAGGACTGAGAAAAATGAAAGACAGAATGTGTAAGTGCACTCTTAAAGGCAGGGTTGGTAACATTTTCCAATATACAATTTTGAATAACTTAAGAGCTCTGAAAAAGGAGCAAAACAAATCTGTCATCTTTAGCTGCTGTAATCGTGTAAAAACACCTACCAATCACTGCCTCACGGTCCATAGGAAAGAACCAATGAAATGCCTCCTTGCCCCGCTGCGCGTACTCTACTAGAGCTGTAATCGGGCCTTAAAAGTTCGGCCCGACAAGGTCCGAGCCCGACAAGTACATTTTGATTGACAGATTTTTAAAAGCCCGAATCCGTTGACTGTACAAAAGGCCGTCTATCAGCAGTGATTAGAGTGCATGTCGGAAAATAGCGCGGACACGCTCTTCACACCGCGAGCGGGCACACGCACCACTCGGCGGAAAAGGGAGAGAAAGAAAAAAGAGACTGCGCCGCACGCACACAGCTCTTTTGTCTTCCGTCAAGAATGAGTAATTTATACATTTTTTAACATAATTTATTCATGACTAACGGAGGCTATAGGCCACTTGGAAGTTGGAACAAAGAAATAAAATAAGTCCTCCAGAAGCCAGCCTCTGTTTCACCTCCTCAGCATCCATTTTCACGCTAATCGAAACGCTTCACCTGACCGCTCGTTTACTGCGCAACTCGGAGCGCAAGCCCGAGCCCGGCCCGAGCCCGTGTAACATGATAGAAATGAAGACGAACCCGACCAATCAAAGACCTGCAAAGATCTTCAGCTCTATACTCTACCCCTCCTGTTTACGAGCCTGAGCTCAAAGCACGTCATTGCCACTGGAGTTAATGACAGTCGAGAGAAAACTCAGCTAAAGTTGTCATTGCTGTGGTTCCTTGCAATCGCCCGCCCTGCTAAAAAGGCAAATAAAAGAAAGACTGAAGCTTAAAGGAGTAACTTAAAAGGCTGCAAATACAGAGCAGCTATTCAGCGATGGCGACAGGTGACTGCAGTCAAGCCCGCCATCCCTTGGATCTCTGTGGTCAAATCAGCCAACGCTAAGGGGTAGGGGGAGGGGTTAGACGAAGCACCGAGGAGATGCTACTTTCAAATCTTGCTAGCTTTTCAACCTTACCAACTCTGCCTTTAACGGCGGTGAAGCACACACCATTTTCAGGAAATGATGGAGGAAAGATTGGAAACAGCAAAACAAAGTAGATTGCATGTTGGAAGCTTATGATAATGGCAATCTCCTCGTTAAAAACACTATGTCCCCAGCATGTGTTGGTGTTAACAGGTGGTGATATGAAAGTCAATGACATTTAAAACGGAAAACGACACTGCTGTTGTTGCTATAACCTCCAGGTGCAGCAGCCTCACCTTGATAGCCACATCTAATTCTAAATGTACACATCCTGAGCAAACTGTATATAAACAGCATTTTGAATACATTTACATAAACAAGTGCCAGCATACGCCGCTGCACTTCTTAACACTAATGCCCCAAATTACATCTACTTCACATTCACAGAAATCCATTATTAGGGTTGTAAAAAGCGTGTTATATTATACCGATAATTCCCCTCCGAAGCTAAGTGGCTCTGTGTGCATATGAGCTACTGCATCATGCACGCTGTTAGTGCCAAATAGATATCAGAAGTCCTCAAATGGCAAAGGAAATTTTAAAACACCTCTTAAATATTTAAGTTTTATGGAAGGTAATAAGGACAAATGGAAAAGTTGGCTATGCAAGAGGTACAATGGCCTCATAAAAGCAGATGGTCACCAAAAGACAGGATTTTTAAAGGTGTTAATGCCCCATAAGGACAATAATGTTCAGAATTAAACAGATGTGATAAGAGCAGGGCAGACAATAAAAGACACATCAGAGCTTTTATGATATCAGTGATCAACATGCTCACATTCAAAATAATGATCTGCTGTATTTTTCTTCACAATGCATAAATGCTGTATCTTTTCCATCTGTGTGAATGGTTTTTTTTTCACTGCAGAACACAAACAAATATCCTGCAAAATTACATGTACTGACTTCTTGGTCTCAATCCAATGCAGATTATTAAAATCATCACTCTGATGAAAACATTTTTTTCCTCTCTGGCACAAAACTTAAGAGGCTTAGTTGTCTTTGCCATCCTCATCCAATGACCGAGCGTGTCCACATTTCAACACCTGCTTCATGGAGATGCAGGAGAGAGATTTATGAGAAGTCTTTAAACATGCATAAACAAATCAACAAGCCTAAAGCAACACCCTTATTCCCAGGCTTTCAAATAGTGGAGGCAGGATGTCAGCTTTAAAGTAAACACTTGAGCAATGATTGGACTTCCTCTCACAGTGGTACCGTTTCATCACAAGATGTCTATCCAGCCCAGCAGTGGAGCCAAAAGAGCACAAATAGATTGTAATAAGGCTTGAAGAAGCATGCTGCACCACTCTTGTGTTGGGATATCTAAGCAGGATATTAACATGTAATTTGTCAGTGCTATGCTCAGCAGCGCTGCACCTCTCACTGTGTGTAAATTAAAAGTACTTTACTTTCAAAGATATGATTAGGATGAAGAATACAATTCCCGTGGCAATTTTAAAATACATAAAGGTGATCACTAATAAATCTTTACCCCTAGTTCATTGGCAAAAAAACCATAACATGTCATTTAAAGGTACAATATGTAAAATTTCTGCATTAAAATGTCTAAAAACGACTATACCTATGTTATATATTTTGTTGAGTTGTGTACTTACACTATCCTAAATGTTTCCAACAACATTCAAACCCAGAGAAACGTTTCATTTAGTGTCCTGTCAGTGGCATCATAAAACCTTTGATCCCTCTAAACACGGGCACCCAGACGATATGTTCGAGAGTAATCGTAAATCATACAACGTCACAGAAAGAATAATACTCAGTAACCGTAATACAGCTTGCTTTCTGCCACACAGCATCATTTTGGCATTGAGTACACGCCACTTATAACACAGTAATACAGCACAGATCTTATTTATTGATTCCAATATCGACTGATCCAGCTTAACGTGCTATGTTGACAAGTAATGTTAGCGTTAGCTCATGCTAATGCTCAATGGGGAATGTTAACATTATAAGGTTACAACATTGTTCAACACGTTCATGAAGTTATTTTAAGTATAATTGTTTTGATCAAGATAAAGTTAACGTTAAACAGCACTGGGCTAACCCACGATTACGTTCGCCAGCTAACGTTAGCGTTAACGTTAGCTGTATAGATAGAAGACAAATCTAATGCTAATTTAGCCAGCTATCCCACCCTGTTTTTTCTGCCTCACTCCCCGCCGCTAAGGGACTTCAGTCGGGATGAAAGCGAACAGCAGCCCCGGGGACATGACACATCCACAGTTAGCCAGCAGCCAGCCACTATTATTAACTTAAAGCAATCCGAACCCAGCCAGCACAAATTCCAGCGCCGGGTGATAACGATGATAACGGCCGTAACAGAAAGTGTAATATTCCGTCGGGGAAACAGACCATATCGCCCCAGGTAGATGGTTGTACGTCCCGGTGCTGGAATCCTCTACAGCAGAGATATTCAACAGGGGGTCCGTGACACCTAGGGGGTCCTCAAGTTAGTGCAGGGGGGCCGCCAAATTATTTGTTTACAAAAAACTTTCTTTTTTCAAAAATGTATATATGTCTGAAAATACACATTAATAACATTGTCAACTAACATTTTAATAGCAAAGATAAATTGGCCTATTTTGTAAAAAACACATTGAAGATAAGCTTACTATGCCTAATATGGTAGCCATACAGTTAAGCTTAAGGATTCACAGCCATTAATTTTCATCCATGCAGCCCAGTTTAATGCAATATAATTTTGTATAGTATATGTAGTAGGGGGTCCCTACACCGTCTCTCTTTTAGCTAAGGGGACCTTGGCCTGAAAAACATTGAAGTGAAATACAGTCACACTTTTACACTGTTTAACTGTCAACATTTTAACCGTGTTTAATCCAGTTACTACTGTAGCTAACGGTGGGCTAACGTTACCTCCTGCCAAGTGTAACATGTTATTAGTGTTAACTAGCGTGACATGCAGCGATGCTTCTGTAGCCTCTAGAGCAGCGCAGACATTTAGGTGGCACTGTAATGAGGCACCAAAATCCGCGTTGCCATTCTTTTCGATAGATACCAGGCCATATTAGCACCGGATTTTAACGTGCGCCGTTAACGTGAACAGAAAATTGCGTTGCCTGTATGTTTTCACGGCAATCGCACGTGTGGAAAGCGGTCGCACAACAGCTGAAATGTTGTGTTGCGCACGAACGTAGTGTTTAAACTTTACGGAGACAAACACATAAAATATTCTTTTGAAATAAGATTTTCCAGTTTTGTAAGTTTGGATTTGTTTTTATATATAAAAAAAATATTGAACAGGTGATTGCCAAAGGGGGCTACCGGAGGCCACGAAACGGCTGCCAATTGACTCAATCAGGTTGTCAAGGGCAACCGGGTAACCGTTACTGTCGAGCCCTGCCACAGCTGGCAGAAACAAGTAGCCACATCTGCTGTTTCTCCTGCGCAGACACTGAGATCCAACACGCTGTCACTACACCTCTGAGAGAACACTGTGGATCCGCAGCAGTAAACAACACATTGGCAAAAGGGACCTAAATACCAACAGTCTAATCACCCCTGTGAAAAGGTTATTTATATTTGCTCTCAGCCCCATTCTTCTTTTCACTCAGCGTAACAGCGGCTGAATGGGCCAGAGGAAAAAAAAAGCTGCTGCTAATGGTGAAGAACCTCATAAACCTCCTGCAGGCACTCGAAAGCTTCAAGGTGAGTGACAGCTGCAAAACACCAGTGAGAGTGATCTGAGTTTTATTCAGGGCTACTTCAAATGAAGCAGTCTGTGCATCACCAAATTTAAAAGAATGACGGTCACTATTGGACGACAAACAAGTGCAGAGATGCAGACTCAATGGAAATAGTGGGTATGATACATCAAAGGTATCAGTGCTGTATTATTGTATCAAGTTCTCCAAACCATGCGATGAAATTTAGCATATATAGGCTGTAAGTTGTGTATTCACACCCTCTAATACGACTCACTGGAGCATTTTCCGTGGTCATATCTAAACTAGAGAATGTAACAGTCGTGGTTTTAAACACGCCGTTTTGGTTACGTTTAGGCACAAAAAATACTTGGTTAGGTTTAGAAAAAGGTTGTGGTTTGGGTTAAAATCAGTACATTTGGCGCCTGGGTAGCTCACCTGGTAGAGCAGGTGCCCATATACAGAGGCTCAGTCCTCGACACAGCGAGGACTGAGATTAGTTTTAGTTAGTTGTACCTGTAAATAAATAAACTGGAAACTGATGGTGGTTATCTGGCTACACTAAACACAAAGTGAATAGTGGTGCTAAGAGTAAAAGAGATAAAATATAGTAGGATTGTTTAACATTTTCCCTCGATGTCATATCACCAATCTTTCTCGAGAGACAGTAAAACTGCTCGGTCTAAGTCAATTTTATAGTCGACTGATCACATACTGTAGCGTCTCTTCCTTCATCCTCTGATAGGCTTATCTGTGTTTATGTTTCCACACAGTCTCTCCCCACACTCGTCTCTGTATGGCCAATCACAGGGAAATAATAAAACTGCAAAACTGCACCCCTTACCGCCAGTTACTGCTTTTAAGATGACTGCTGCACTCCCACCTCCCCCGAGGTCCATCACAACTAATCTCTCAGTCTCTCTCTGTTTGATGCTAAATCAGTCAATATGTTTTCCCCTCAGGTACGGCTCGCTGTTTTACATGCTTTTGTAATTAAGGAAAAACTCAACCAACACCCACTTTATGATGATGTGCTCACAGCTGCAGTGCATTCTACAAGAAAAAGCTTTAAACAACACATTTATTCACTTTGGATAGGTGAGATATGGTGAGCAGTAAACAAACAAGCGTACTGTAGTTGCAAAAGAATAAAACATGTTTTAAAAAGTTGGATTTTGTAGCTAATTTAGTACAAATAACAAAACATTCAACGAACAGCCAGTGGCCCGTGCTGTTTTGGATGACGTGTTCACATGCATTTTACAAATCAAGATGAAAGTTAGATGTTTATTCATTTTAGGAGCACAAATTGGGCTGATCCTTATTATCACAAACTATGATAATTATGGACTATATTTATATAGCGCTTTTCTAGTCTTAATGACTACTCAAAGTGCTTTTACAGAGTACAGGAACCATTCACCATTCACACACATTCATACACTGTGGCCGAGGCTGCCGTACAAGGTGCCACCTGCTCGTCAGATAAACATTCACAGACATTCATACACCGATAGCACAGCATCAGGAGCAATTCGGGGTTCAGTGTCTTACCCAAGGACACTTCGACATGGGACTGCAGGGCCAGGGATCGACCCACCAACCTTCCAATTGGTAGGCGACCACTCTACCACCTGAGCCCATTATGCTTCCTTGTTAACTACAGCACTGCGGAGGAGGGTCTGGCTAGTCCACAGAGCATTACGGGATGGGAGAAAAAATGTGCTCTGGTTTATTGGCATTTCTTTAAACCAATCACAATCGTCTTGGGCGACACTTAGCGCCGGACGGAGCCATGGTGCCGCTGCAAAATAGGGAAGGAACTTGTTTTGGTGGCACGTGTGTACGTTCAAAAGTAGTCGTGCAACAGAAAACTCAGATTGGACAGATAGTCTAGCTAGCTGTCTGGATTTACCCTGCAGAGATCTGCATAGCAGTTAACCATAGTCCTCATAAATCAACCGGAGTTTAAAATTCCAACACAATGAAAGCGGAAGGTAACGGACATCCGGACGAAAAGAGCTTGATCCGGCGGAATTTCCGGCAGCATTGGAGCAATCCCGTAAGTGAAGCATCGTGGATATAGACTATGAAGCACTCAACAATAGCTGCTGTTCATGAGCTTGAAACCACATATACGTTCACTAATACCACTTCATACCCTTGGCGTGAATTGTGTGCCAATGGTTTGATGGGTTAATTTATTTGGTGATTTTTTTTATCATCAACAAGCCCAAGGGTCAGCCATGAAGTTTTGTGATTATCATCTGTCCTGTTACTGTGCTTTAACAACATGCCCTCACCGCTGAGCACAGCGATTAAAATTCAGTCCTTCCCCAAAGAGATTAATTCACCGATGCCACAAAGTTCTTTTACAACAGTGTCTCGCCAGTGTAATTTAAATGTCAAAACAATGCTTTGACTGTTATTTCACTTTAGAGGGCAAAATCATTTGCTTAGGAGTCACAGTTCATTCTCATTCTACAAGCCTGACCTGAAGCATACACTGAATTATAACAGTATTTTTTTTTACAATAGGCAATTACTTGTCTTAGATTAAGTTACCAGGAGAGAGACACCCATCTGACACGTCTATGCTGCTGCTAGTGTCAACAAAGTGTGGATCCCAAATTATTTCATGATTAAGTGCTGTTATTAATCAATCTGTTTCATGGTGTTGTTTACTTCAACCTGCCTCATCTATATGTACTTGTCTAATTAGCAGTTTCCTACTTTCGATACCTTCCAGTCCAGGCATTAATATTAAAAACATGTCAGTAGAGGAGTAACAGACACATCATCATGTCAAGCCCATTTTCGGTTTATATAGGCTAAAGTGAGAACGTGTTACCACTTTTTAATAACCAATATTAATAAATGGTAAAATAATACAATAATAATAATAATAATAATACAACTTTAGTTCAGTTATGTTACTGTTAAACAATGAAATGGTGATTTATAATGGTATAATTTATGTTTTTTATTTTATGTTATGTTTTCATTAGTTTAGTGTTATGTAAAATAATTAGTTTATGAATTTAGATATAGGTTTTACTTTGTCAATGTTAACAATTGTTTTGTAAACCATCTATAAACATTATGTGAATGTTATTATAAAGCAGCTAATGCTTAAATAATTAGTTAATGATTGAGTGGTTGAGAAAACGAGCACATTTTCCTCCCATCCCTGAATGCTATGTGCAACGGTGCTGCTGCAAAATAGCCTCGGGAAGGAACTTGTTTTGGTCGAACATGTGTACGTTCAAAAGTTGTTCTAGTCGTGCAACAGAAGACTCAGATTCGGCAGATAGTCTAGCTAGCTGTCTCGATTTACCCTGCAGAGATCTGAGGAGCAGTAGTCCTCATAAATCCACCAGAGTTTAGAATGGCAACACAAATAAAGCGGAAGATGACGGACATCCGGCCTAAAAAGAGGAACATCCGGCAGAATTTCCGGCGGCACCTGAACAATCCCGGAAGTGGAACGTTGTGTATATAGACTTTAGCAGTACTAATAATTAGTAAGCATTATAATTGTATTGTTTGTTAACACTTAAATAAAGCTTAATTAACTATTAATTTACCATTTATTAGTGATGGTTGTTTTAAATTGTATCCCGGAAATTTACCTCAGGGCTTTACAATCAACAACATACAACAATCTCAATCTTTAGATCCTCAATTCGGATAAGTATACATTACATATTAGGTAGCTTTATTAATCCCCAGGAGGGAAACTAGTTTAGTCACCCGTAGCATAATGACAAATAACAAAGGAGACAAGTCAGAGAGGACAAGAGGACAATTAATGATGCTCAGAAGCCCATCTAGCAGCGCATTTAATACAATCAATCAATAAATAAATAAAAGTCTGAAAAGCCTTTAACAGAGTAAAATACAGAGAAACTTCAGAAAGGAGTTAGCAAACAATTCACGGAGCTTGGACAGTATAGATGTGTTGTAATGAAAATTCATCTTATTTTAGAAGACAAAAAAACGTCCCCCCGTGCAATTCTGTAAAACGTCAGAGTGACGAATGGAGCATGCAGCAATATTTGGGTTTGCTTGTTTTTGACTGAAGCAGGTTTCCAGGCTATGTGGCGAGCAGCAGCGCTAATCTTCACAACCTCTTCACATTTCTTCAGCTTGTGTCAACAGCACTGTGAGTCAGTTAGCCATTCATATGCTGCTACAGATGGTCTCATCCCTCTTCTTCAGCTCGGCTGCTGACATGATTCATGGGGCTCTGTGTCTTGATTTAGGGTCTCTTTCATATTTCTTCTTGCCCACAGCACAGAAGTATTTCTCTAAGATACCCCTGAGGCAATGACCCTGCTCTGCTTGGCTGAGAGAAGAAAAAGAGCTCTGCTGGGCAAAACTAGACTCGACACGACACGACACGACACGACACACACACACACACACACACACACACACACACACACACACACACACACACACACACTTTATATAATACGTGCATATTAGCTGATGGGAGCTGGTCAAAGGCAAACAAGTCAAAGTCTCTTTCTCACAAACACAAAATGTGCTATACAGTCAACAACAACATAAGTGGACAACCAAGATTGTGCAAATAAGCACTCATTTCTTGCTACAGGGAGGTCTCAGCCAACTCATTAACAGACCGCATTATCCTTCACTCCATCACTCGGCTGTTATTTCCACTCACAAAGTCAATGGAATAAGCACGTCACTAAAAATGAAACCAGCAGTCACCGGTGATTGTTTCCACAATCAATCTCAGTTTGTTGAATTTGTATAATAATAACCATGTGTGTTTCCGTTCTATCTGGAGTCAAGATTTCCCTCCAATTTAGTGTCTCTGGGCTTCAGATTGCCCTGTCACAAAGGACTATAGCGAGAGACTGTGCACACCACTTCCTTATCGCTACCAGTAAATTACTTCAGGATCAGATACAGGCTGCCAACTCGCAGAAACTCCACTCACCAGACACAGAGAGGGAAAGACGAGAAAAAAAAACAGGAAGAGAGAAGAAAAAAAAAAAAGGTGTCAAGACATGACAAGAGGAGGAGAGCATCCCCATGGAGACTGATAGTTTCAGCTGCTCTCAAAAGGTCATCTGATGTTATCTAAAGATCATCTTCAGTCACCAACACTTGCCTTTTTACACTCTGCTCAACAGCTGGAGTCAAGCGCCTGTCAATCAAAACTTTCATAACCTGCAGTGACAACAGTTGGCCCAATTTGATCGATTTAAAAGACAACACAGGAAGTATTAACACAAGCAATAAATAACAGAATAATGAACAAACATCACCTGCAGGGGTTTGTAAAATATAATTTTGTTATTTCTGTTTGATGGACTATTTAACAAGATAATATGGCAGGAATGTACTGATGTTTATCGTCTACACTCAATTTGATAAAACAAACAAAGTAAAAAGGGGAAATAAAACCATTCAATCAATCAATCAGTAATTTGTCATTTCTTACTTACTTGTTACTAGCTTTGTTTGAAAAGTGAATGCCTTCATCTATTTTAAACACATTTTAAGATCTGCAAATGTTATCAGTCACAATATTAGAGCTGTAACTAACAATAACTTGTATTATCAATAATCTACCAATTATTTATATCCTTCAATATCAGAGAAGACTTAGAAAACCAAAAGATATTCACATTTAAGAAGGATTTGTTTTGCTATTTTTTATTTAAAAATGACTTAAATGATTATCAAAACTGTTGCAGAATAATTGTTTTTATCAATCAGTGTTTCAAATAATTGACTAATTGTTTCAGGTCCAACATTATGTGTAACTATGGAGATGGACTTTAAGCACATGACAAATTAAAATAAACATATCCGCAGGGTCTAACATGAAAAGCCTTCTGAAAACCAACTGTAATTTAAAAAAAAATAAGTTTTTTAAGCAGATATTTAATACCAAACTTGCTTAATCAATTGTTAAAATCTTATTTGGTAGACGTTGTACAAGTGGGTTGACCTACTGAATATTAATCTGAAATGTTTTCTTGGTTTGTGCTTATTATCTAAATCTATGTTACACTGATTTTTTTATTTACATTTCGCAATAAAGCTAAAACGATTAGTCGAGTATTATGGATTAGTCAATCCACAGAAAATTGACAACAATTCTGTTAATGTAATGAATTCATCATTTAAATATTTTGAAATGCCAAAAATTTAAAATGTGAAAATGTTTGATATCATCATGAACTAAATATACTGTATTTTGGGTCTCTTTTTTAGTTTGAATATTTCAACCTGGACTCTGGAATCTTGTGATGGCCACTTTCCACTAATCATTTCTGACATTTAACAAGAGCAGAATCAGCAGATTAACCGATAATGAAAATAATGATTGGTGGCAGCCTGATTTTCACATCCAGCTTCACTCTGGTCAGTATGTTTGAAACAAACTTGTTGGTTTACTAACAGGTGATGTTGTTCCTATGATTTTTCTTCTTTCTGGTGACCACTATCATATCAGGTCCTGGTTGCTCAGGTCATATAACAAAAGTGGCCCTTAGAGACTGGTCACTTTAGCAGCTTGTGATGTGAAAGGTATGATTAAACTCGCGGCGAGTCATCAGGATGCAAGTGGCGGTTTTTCACACGCGTCGGGGGACACTCGTCCTTTGGTACAGACGTGCCTCGACTCCTCTCTGCAGCATTGTGGGGAACAGCTCCAGCGCGGTGGAACGGAGCAGATGGTGAACGTATGCGGCGCTCATGCATGTCATCATCACCTTCATTAGCTGAAGGTGACATATGACATCATCTGGCCCACGTGCGTTATGGGGGCCAGAAAGAGTTGTTTGCATCTTTTGCTTCTTTTTTATTGCAGCATGGTTCAAGGTTGTTGATGGGAGGTATTGTGAGTAATCACAAAACACACACATACACACACACACCTTCCGAGGGCTACTCCTCCTCCTCGAGCCTCCCCATACCCACCACCTCCCAGCATTAAGGTAAATAAGGGCTTCCAGCAGAGAGCCAATGAGCACGGGCCACTGAGCAGAGATGCATGTTTGTGTTGCCTTCCTCCCAGGACCCTGCTCGTTTATCTTGGCTGTCAGGTAAAGGGCAGACTCAGAGAAGGTGAAACTTTTTTTTTAATAAGGCCGGCAAGGTTTCCATAGAAACTGCAGGACAACATTACAGGGACAATGATAAGAGAGCAAAGTCTGGTCTCAGGGCATCCCGCAGTGTGCCACATTGTTGTTGGAGACATTTGTGTTTACGTCAGAGAAATGAAAGAGCTATTTAGATTTATTCTCAGGGAGCCTCCAGACTCAGACCTTTTTACTGTGGGAGGTGAGATTAATGAGACCATATTCACACCTAGCTTTCAGCTTAGGTCAGGAGCTAAAAGGTGGTTTCCACTTATAAAGAGGTGCTGAGTCTTCTGTGGATACAAACTCCCTGATAAAGAAAGAAAAGACCTCTAATGACTGCCATGCTTTTTTTTTTTTCATATGGAACCGACATTGCAGAATTGAATGTTTGAAGAATATATGGAGGTTAACAGGCAGATTCACTGGTTGTAAGTTTTTGGTGAAGTAATAAATAATAAAAGCATTGAACAGCATAAAGGTTGTCTTCTAAAATTATCAGTATTACAAATGCAAGTTACCTACGCATTCAGAAGATTCTCCAGGCTAAAAGTGCATAAAGAAGAAACAAATTGCACAGGTAATGAATACTTAATGACTACCACATTTTTCACTTCGTGGCAGTACATGGGAAGCATGTTTAGTTAACAAATTAGTGGAAAATCAAAGAAACAGAAGGTACCACACGCATTATCAAAAGCCTGCAGCCCTGAGATAAACCAAGACAATGATACAAAGATGTTAGGGGTGCAAATCTTCACTGGTACGATTATCCTGTCAACGATTCTAATAGTTATTACATATTGCCACGCATGGTTTTCATCAACAAATTATGTATAATTATGTATGAACTCCCCTTTCTATTGGATCTGCTCTTTAAAAAAGACACTTCCTGAATGTAGTGGCGTCTGAACACAACAGACAAAAGGCAATAACAAAAAAAGCAACGACCAAAAAAATCAACAAGTAACCTCATTAGGCAATAATCGATTATGGTCTGTCACTGCATCGATGCAGAATCGTCCAGATCCGCAATGCATCGATGCAATGATTCACTTCAACGCCCCTAAAAGATATGAGTCTTTGTTTCCGGCCACCACAAATAAGTCTCTTCTGGAGCAGAACTCAACATGGATATGTTACACATGAAGCCATAAAGTTGATATGAAATAAGCAGAACTTGATAAGATGGCACAATTCATGTGCAGACATGCAGGAAAGTGTTAAATTCAACCATAGGCATTTTGTTCTGCCTTCACCCCGATATGATTGTCTCAATAACAGAGAGAATACTTGTCTACCAAATCTCCATGCACAAAACAAAAGAAGTATCAGGAGCTTTATTGTAGACGTCCATTACTAAAATTGCTCTATTAGTCTATTGTTTACTGGTCTGTAGTGCAGAACTATTCCTGCTAAGAACTGTGGGAAACAATATTGCAGTGTCCTTGTGATTAAATCACATTTTTGTCAGCACCTCCAATTCCTTAACAGTCTTTTATCACAAAACATGAGGGTTTTCTCACCAAAGACGTGCTACCTCCGCGCCCTCTTTATGAGCATTAATGTCACATTTTTTCCAACTCTTTGTTCCCCTTTTTTCAACAGCCTCTGATTTATATCTGAGGTAAAGAGGAAGAGTGCTCCGTGGGGACCGAGTGTGTGTGCTCGACAGAGGCAGGACAATATCACACACGTGGGTGAGGGGGTGCGCTCTGACAGCTCATCAGTGGACAATAAGGCCTTGGCTGTTAATGTCCTGCTACCTGGCATGCTGCAGGGTCACAATCTGCTCCAGATGCTAGAGGCAGGTGTCCAACTCGTGGTGGTGGAGGATGGAGGGGTGGGGGTGGCGGTGTGTTAGTGCGGATTCATGCTCAATAGGCAAAAGGGAAAGGATACACTAAAACATTAATGGAAATAGACATACACACCCATACATGCACCACCTGCAACCAGCCAATTCAGAATCTACTGTCTCTTCTGCACAGTGGTCTCACTGGCAGTTACTGCAGCAACATCAGGGATAATATCTGAGCACAAACAAATTAAATCTTGCTTTTCCAGAGAGCTAGATTGAAAATGTATCTGTGCAGAGCAATTTGAGAATGGGGGGAGGGGGGTGGCTAAAGCAGACACTCACACACACATCTATACACGCATAAAAGAGGGACTTATGAACTCAATTTAGTCAGCCAGACAGAGTTCTTGATTCTGTCACTTGGGATAATCGTCAGGATGTGGTACTCTGACCGAGCCCCTGCGTCTAAATCCAGGCAGGATATAAGGTCATGTTGGAGTGGAACTCTAGCCATGCAGCACCCAGACCTCAAGTGCTCCAGTGGTTTTGTGGTTATCTGCAGTAGCCAGCTGTCGCAATACAGAGCAGCTCTTCAAGAACGTCCCCTCTCCTCTGCCTCTCATCTTTCCCTCCTCTCTCTGTCTCTCAATCAAAACTTTCCAATCAGCCCAGCCATCTCTGTCGTCCTTTCTTTTGTCTCATTTGAAGATGTGTAACAATGTGAATTATGGTTTGTTGCGAGTTTTTAGGGTTTGCACCAAAAAGATTAAAATCAAAATGTTGGTAAAAACACAACAAATCTATGATGGTTGGTGTTAGGGAGTCCGAGTACTATGACAAGACACTAAATTACCCAGTTTGTTCCCAAGAAAAGAGGGGAAAACCGCTGTGATATGTGTATTCAACTTTATGAACTGTTAATAGCCTTTGAGGTACTGGGGATTCTATACCACATTCATTTCAAGTTGTTTTTTTCATGGGATGGAGGGAAACAACTTTAGTACTTTCTCGCATGAGAATGACTAAGAGGACAGCTATGCATAATATATTTGACAGCGCATGTTTAAAAGGTTATTCCTTTCCGTTCAAAATTAGGTCAGTTCATCACTGCAAACGAATGCAGGAAGAGACTTGATGTTCTGCAGTGTGTCGGTTTATCACGTAAATGTAGTTTCATGTCTGTCACTGTCAGGGACAACATGGATAAGTACACCAACTCCACAGCATACATCATCAAAACGGATGCAGAGAGAAGCAGTGGAGTGATCAGCAATCTGGCGTGTCACAGAGACCTTAAACGTTCAGTTGGGGTGTGTGTGTGTGTGTGTGTGTGTGTGTGTGTGTGTGTGTGTGTGTGTGTAACCCAAAGTGCAGAGCTCCACCTTCTGGTCAAAGAGACCTACGACAGCACTAAAGCAGGCCTGTCGCACAAGTGTTTGGATTTATGACTGCAATGACCACAGCCATTTTACTGAATAGGACGCCACAGCTTTGCCAGCAGGATTATTAATGGACGAAGAGTGGGCAATAAAATGTGCACTGAATAAAGATAACCAGCTGTGAATTTATGTTTATTTGAGGCAGTATATAGAGAGTTCTCTACTACTGTATATGCACATGTAGTATAAGTTTGACATAAAGTAATTATTCTTAACTCTTGTGTTTTGTTGAAAGTGGCTTTACTTCATTGTGTGGGGTCCTACATATCCCACTGCTGTATGTGTACAAATAATTATTTATTAAAAATTATTTTGATATTATTAAAACCTAATATATAGAAAGGTACTGAAGTAGTAACTCTTTCCTCTGCCACTAACGGGGTTTGCACATTCAACAAAGGTGACAAATTACAAAAAATACCATAAAGGCATTGTCATATCACTGAATAAGGAAATATTACATGTTTTCAAAGTTATATGGGCTATGTTTCAACAATTATATTGTTGATTAGAGTAGCAAAAGGTTGAAGAGTGAAGATATTTTTTATTGTTCAACACATGAAAACACCATGTGGGTTTTGCACTGAAGCTCAGACAACCCTCAAATGAGGAAGCATGTTCCCTGTGCAGCCTGGGATAACTTAAGCTCTTGATGCTTCTTCAGTGGATTCCTATTAGCAGAGCTTAAAAGCTGTCATTTCAGTTAAGCCAAGGCAAATCACCTGAGTTTCACGTCTAGCAGAGGGATGGAAGCGAAAATGAGACAAATGACTAAATAGACAAATTACAAAACAGTCGTATCAGGGAAAAGAAAAGAATGAAATAGATATGAACAAAGCAGCATAGACCTACATTTACAGAATCAACCCTTTCCTCTGCCGACTGGCCACACATTGAGGAGAGGCCTGCACTATGACTCCAGGGATCTTATTACCATGTGATTAACCTCCTCAGGATTAACCGGGCAGCAAAGAGACACAGGAAAGGTCAAAGGCCATTGCTCAGACAGCCGCTCCAGCATGAAGGGTTGCTGATTAAACAAAAGGCCACGCTCAAATCTGCACGCCTCACTTCAAGCATCTTTCCAATACATACTGTAGCATTCACCCCGCAGTACTGATCCCTCTCGTGTTAAATACCGCAAAAACAGCATGCAAGGTTAGTTGCCTTTTTATCGTAAATTCAAAAGAAACCATTGTTCTCAATTAGAAAAAGGCTCTTCGAAAATATAAACACACCACCAAACACCTGGTGTGTGTTGGCAGCCGTGAGACAGACTGCAGGTGGGGATGAATTAAAGAGCGATTCTACACCAGAGGAGGTAATCATGAATAACACATCACACTCTTGTGCACGTTCAAGCTGTAGCTTTTTAACACTGCTATAACTCCTGGTTGTTTTCTCTCATTGTCAGGGAGAAAAGGATATAATAAAATTCAATCCAAAATAAATGTGCTGCCTTGCACATGTTCACATATAAGTTTTAAGATCAGGTGTGAAACTAAATTAGAAAGTAAATGTGTGGCAACAGAGAAGGAATCAGGATCCCTGTAATCCCTCGACTAACGCAATTCTGTCTTTGTCAGTCTGTTACTCCAACAGGGAAACAAAGAAAAAACGGTAGCTCGTGTGTGTGTGTGTGTGTGTGTGTGTGTGTGTGTGTGTGTGTGTGTGTGTGTGCGAAACCATTACGATGGAGAAAGCTTGTGGGAATGTGTTAACCTTTCTGCCTAGACAGCTTCTCCAACCAAAGAAGATCACATCACTTCCAGAGTTTGAGGGATGTTTCAACATGTTATTTATTTTTTAATCTCTTGCTATCAAGTGACATAAATCACAACGTTTTAATCAGTCTTGCAGTGTGACAAACATAAGGGCATAACAATCCCCCCCAACCTTCAAACCAATTATTTTTTGTACTTTTTCAATACTAGTGACGATACAATATGTTTTGTAATCAATATTTTTATATTAACAAGGGATCACATGAGTACTTTTATGTCGCTTGTAGTGATGAATCCACAGTGAAATATCACCCATCTCTGCAGCTTCCCTTGGCTTTCCAGAGCTTTTTAGCATCTTAAATTAATTGTTTTTTTGGCCCCCAACTTTATTGATTTGGTTCACTCTCTCATTAGTGTTGATTTCAGCCGCAGCATGCAGCTGTTTTTAGCAGAAAGAGTTCTAAAAACAAGTTACTGTACACAACCAGCTCAGGACCAAATGGCAGACAGACACAGTTGGCGACTAGCTGATGAGCATAGTGAGTATTTAGCAGCTTAAGAGCCAGATATTTTCCTCGGGAGCTGGTAGAGACCAAAAACGGAGCTTAAAGAGCGTTAATATTGGCTTTATTATTATTATTTATTATTCATCACGTGGACCCAACCTCAACTCTAAATAAACCCTAATGTTCCTCCATATATGCTTATTATCTGCTGGATGTTTTAATAGGCAACTCTTTAGCTTAAAAAAGTGATAACTGTCATTTTTGTGTTTACGGCTTGTTTCCGCTGCCCCCCCAAGTTGCCCCAAAAATAAATTATTGTAGGTTTCATAAAAGACACCAAAGTTCTCCAATTTATATTTTTGTCTCAATAAAAGCTGCCATACAACAACTCTGCTAAGACTAAAATGCAGCTTTAAACTTTCATTACTCAACAGACACATTTCTGATGTTCCCAACTTTATGTCAACAGTATTGAGGTGTGATATTCAGCCGTTTGCTTTGCAGGTATTTCAAAATAAAAATCTGCTATTTTGCATCATTCACATTCTTGCTGTGAGCATAATAACACCCCTCCAGCTTCAGTTCAATGCAGAGACTTAGTGTGGGATTATTTCAGGTAAAATTAGCTGTCACAAAAGAAGACAAAACTGTTAATTAGCCATAACAGTAATCAGAAAATGTAATGTCCAATCTTTTTTTCCCCTTCCCAGTACGAGTGTGTAAGCGAGGGACAAACCAGAGAGAGACAAACAGAGAGAAAGAATGTCTTTACCAAATCTCCCTTGGAGCGAGACCCCATCATGTACATTCACACAGACATTGAGATGAAAGCAGCTTGTGTTCTTCCTCTATGGTCTTATCTGATTGTTCTTTATCTTTTTGTTTACAAGGGACCCAGATGAGGACGTGCATTAAATCTTCCTTCAATCTCAGGCGCCTGTGATGTTTTTTTGTGCTTGCCGTTTTTTTAATTAAATAGGATAAAGCTATGGTGCAACTCACTACTTTTTTAAAGTCAATAAAACAATCTACGCCGGCACACACAAGAACATGTTTTAAAAGGCACACACACACACACACACACACACACACACACACACACACACACACACACCCCAACTGAACGTTTAAGGTCTCTGAGGCCTCGATAAGCTTCTGTAAATCAGCTACCATGCGGCAGTGAGTTTTATTCCCCTCTCTCTCAGTAGATGTTGGGTTATGACCCGTAGGCAGGAGGTTATTTATTGCTTTTGTCTCAGTTTGGGTTGACTCCCAGCTACTCATCTATGGTTCTAGGCTAATAGAAAGCAGCACAGGGTTGTAGATCTGCTAAGTTGCAGGGACTCGGCTCAATAGTCTCCTCAGAGCCTCGTCTCCCCAGATTCTTAATGTCTCTTTCAATTCCTCAGCTTTCTTCCTCTACTTTCTTTTTTGGTAATGACCTAATCAAAATGAGAATCTGTGAGGGAACCTGAGGTGAACGATTCCCTATAAATAAGTGTTAGTGTGAATGAGGAAAAGAGAAAGGAGGGTTAGAGAGCTGAGAGAAGCCCACATGCCATAAACATTTCCCAGAGGCTGCTGGCAGAGATGATAGACAGCCTGCAGCCTGATGGTCTGCCTCTTTCTCCAGCACATAAGAAATCTGTCTATTCTCTGACAAGGCTGCCTCCTTTGTAATGGAAACTTGAGGTGTTATGTTGGAAAATAACAAAGGGAGAAAAGCATAAATTGTCACTGCCAGAATGAAACTTAACCTTGATACCATAGTAATGCAATTTTTGATGAGCAACACCCATCCACAGATTCTCCAAAATGTGTGTGAATCTCTCTGGTTGCTAAAAAGGCCATGAAAGACCTTCCTCCCCTGTTCCACCTTTCTTTTTTCTCACCTTCACACATTAGCTGTGAAACGGTCTCAACAAGGCTGTCATCTTTTACATTGGGCCGTCTAACCCAAACCGGCAACTCCAACCTCACCGTAGTTTGAAATATGGGTCCACTTGCCATTTCTACTGTGCTGACAGCAGCTGACAGTTAAGAGGAACAACCACAGACTGAGGATATATGAGGGGGTCCTTGAGTGATGACAGCACGGGTAAGATGGAGAACTGTGATGTAATGGAGACAAGGCCGCTGACTGATACTATGAAAGAGGCCAGTTTGTCTGCTCCAGTTCACAACCATTCATATCCAAGATCTATGTCTGTGAGCACTAACAGTTAAAGGTGAATTCTACATCCATGTCAGCTTGCGTGTGTGTGTGTGTGTGTGTGTGTGTGTGTGTGTGTGTGTGTGTGTGTGTGTGTGTGTGTGTGTGTCAGATCACGGTCAAACAGTGTACAAACGGTCTCATTCCAGGATCATACAGTGAGATGTCGCTGGAGCTGAAAACCTGTAACATCATGGAAAGTAAAGCCCTTGTCAGACACGGAATACGTATCATTGCTGGTTATCCATCTATTAGAGTGATGTTTTTTTAAAGATTATTTTTAGGGCTTTTAATTCCCTTTATCATAGCTTGAGAATGACAGGAAAGGTGGAGAAAGTGGGGATGACACGCAGAAAAGGGCTACGGGCCCCAGAAATTCTTAAAATTATATCCCCTCCCTATAACCTCATTGAAAAAACAAAAATCTATGAATATTCAAACATTGTTTATTTGAAAAGTTTAACTTCTGGACACTACTGGACCAGGATTGGCTTCCAGACTAGTTGTGATTTTATAAAATCATGCTCGCACGTACACCTCTTCTTAAACTCAGATGAGCACAGAGACAATTTCCCCTTCAGCAGAGGAATGTAAAAACAGCCTTATAATGTCAAACTCATACTTAATTCTTCAAGGACTGATTTCTGGTGGACTCTGCAAGTAATTTCATGAACTGCACACACAAAACAAAAGCTGGATCCTCTCTACTCTCCAACTTAGGTATAATTTGGGGTAAAAAAAAATGCATCTGCATGTTGTCACAGAGATATGACACCAGTGGCATTAGGGTTGGGTAACTTTCGCATCTGAACCAACATCAGTACCGATACCGGTACCTGAAATTTGGTTCCCGGTACCCAACGGTACTTTTTTCGGTACTTTTTTCGGTACTTTCCCTCTGTAATTACAAAAAAATTATTTCAGTTGTAAAAATAATTCCAAACCTATTACCCTATTTACTTAGAACATTATGTTATTTATTTAGAATATTTTACACTGACAGAAATTTAAAAAAAATAAAACCCATCCCTACAACCTATTAAATTGAATAATTCTTCTTTTTTTAGCCTGTTTTATTTTCATCATGAACGTTTTAAATTGCTCTTTGATGTTTAATGTAAAGCACTTTGAATTGCCTTGTTGCTGAAAGGTGCTGTAGAAATAAAGTTGCCTTGCCTTACAACCTCAGCCTGTCAGTCAGACCCCAGGGCATAAAAAACACTATTGTGCCTGCTTGTCTCACAGGAAGTGTAACGTCAACAGCACCATGACTGCTTTTGGCTCGCCATTAATATCATATCACAGTGAATGGTGTCTGCGTGAAGTTTTGAAAAACTGTAACCACACTTGAAACCGCTTTATCGGCATTGTCGTGACTCACTGTGACTTCAACAAAACTGCAGAGCCGACGTATTTGCTCCGTCCGCAGCTCTGCGCGCACGCGTGTGTGTGTCGACAGATAAGCTTACGCTTACGTGCTCTCAGGTACCGAAATTTGGCACGGTTTGATTTTACGTGAACCAATACTCTGTAATACCGACGTGATTCGGTCGGTACCGGTAAAAGTACAGGATTTGGTACCCAACCCTAAGTGGCACACTATAAAATTACCAGTGAAGAATATGGACACCATGTCAAACAGATGGGAGACAAATTAAAGAAAAAAAGATAACAAATGTAGATGCTTCCACACAAAGCATGAAGGGTCACTGAATGATTTGAAGAAAATTATGTGAATCATTTTTTAACTCAACCTAATTGACCTGTGGGAGATTTTGAACCAATGTGCTTTAAAAATAAGTTGTTCTGCAGGCATGTGGTGGCTCCTAATTATACAAAGACACGTGATGTTTTTGTTGTTTCATTTGTCACACATCTGTATTACTGACTTCTTTAAAAACAAACCTTTTTACGATGTAGGTTCCATTCCAGCAGGACAGCCCGTCACCAGAGGCCAGCTCACTCACACACAGCTGATCCGCCAGGCCGCCGTAGAGCGTACGGTAGAGACGTAGACTGTTCAGAAAATCCCTGGAAAAGCAGCCACAAGCGGGCACACAGATAATTAACTTGTTTAACAAAGTGTTTTACATATTCATTTTAGAATAAATGAACTAAAATCTGAAAATGACTTCTTTCAATGCACACATCTGGCACCTTTCACCCACTTACCTCCTCCTGACAGCGAGCGAGTCCCCCGACACTCTGACAAGAGTATTATGAGGGTTGGATTCTCTGCTGTTTCTGCTGTTGCTGCTGTGCTGGATGCGGACTGACTGCGCAGGCTTCCTGCTTGGTGGGCCACACAGTTTGTGCACCTATTTCCCAATGAGACAGGCACAGATTTAAGTCTAAACACTAAGGGAGAAACATGCATTTTAAGGCTTGGCAAATTGTACCGGTGCATGACAAATACCGGTAATAATAATAATATTTTAGATGCTTGGGTGACAGCTGTTTATACTAAGGCCATTAGTGCAGCCAAGCCTATCATCTCCAATTTCTGTATGTGCTGCATGTGCAGTCTATCAAGCAGCAGACACACTAGACAACCACTAGATGGAGCTGTGGCGTCTCCATCACCATCAGAACAGGAAAGAAAGTGTAGTTCAGGAACAAACATCCTGTGGCATTTATTTGACAAATAACACAAATGTAGACAGAAAGTTACATGTTAATACTTTATGGTTGGACTTTTATAGATGATGTGTTTTATGGATAAAGGCTTCTTAGTTTGGGTAAATGAGTGTAAGGCCTGCATCCTTCTCTGTCTGGCAGTCTAACTACAAAATGTCTGATTGCCTTGGAGCTGCCCACATGGATGTGTTTCTGGATAGTTTTGGCCCGCTCTGGTCCGACTAACCTGTTGTGTGCGATGTGTGCAATTTCAAGCAATTTATTGTTGGTCTCAGAATCAGAATCTGGTTTACCACCAAGTAGGTTTTCACATACAAGAAATTTGCTCCACTACATACCTATCTGGAGCTGGCAGCTCAAAATCTCTCCATGACTGATTTAAATGCTTCATCCTTTACCTATTATTCTCTCATTTGGTGATGGTACTGGTTTTCATCTCTGACAGAGCCCCAGTACAGTTTCAAGTCTACCATTCTAAACAATACTAAATCTCTCCTCAAAGATGACCTGACCTGTGCTGAGAGGCGGGGGCCATTTTTCTGAGCATGTCCGACAGCATCATGAAGCAACGTGTGAACTCCCAGAAGCACTTGCTCCAAATCCTGAGGTCCGTGCATCCGTGCTGACAGGCCCTCCAGCGAGCGAACAAACTCCCTCCAGTGGGTGTCGATCTCCGCCATGCTTGCCAAGCAGCCTCGCATCACGTTGAGGCAGTAACCCATGCAGGGTTTGGACTGGGTTAAGCCCTGTGGAGCAAATTATTTCGGGATCAGTGATGCTGTAAAAGACTTTCATTAATTCCGATCGATAAAATTCACTTCAGAGACATGCATCCATACCTGGCAGTGAGGACAGTAGTGCATCTTAAGCAGGGCCCGTCTGCACTCGCGGCTCAGCTGTAAGTGGTCTGTGGTATTGATGACCTCAATGCCGAGGTGCAGTGCCTGAAGGAGAAGCTTCCCGGAGACCCCAGAGCGAGCAATCTGATCAGCCAGGAGGCTGGGCGCCCCACCAAACGGTCTTACATCCCGGCTGGACGACCTTACACACTCAGCATAGCCTGGTGACAGGTCGCTGAGGCCTGGGTTCATGAGGTGATTGTAGACCAGCGGGAAGAGAGCGTCAAAGAATCGCTGCACTAAGTCATCAATGTTGAGCTCAGACCCCAGCAGGAAGAGACTAATATCTGTAAAGAGTTCCCGCACAGGGCCCACGGCCTGATCAGCCATGTTGCGGTAAGACTCCTGGAAGACGGCATTTGTGTGATTCTCTGCCTGCCTCATCAGGACCTCAAAGGCTTCTGTAGGAAGACAGCAGGGGAGAGAGAGAGAGAAAGAAAAAAGATTACAGAGGGACTGCAAATCATTTCAACACATTATCTTTATGAGCTTTATATATTGAGAGGTGCAAAGAGAAATGAAAGCCTAAATATCCTCTAACTGTTAACACTAAAGGCTGAGACAACTGTGCTGTAATATGAATAGGGCTGAATACAACACAGTGCGCCTTATACAGTATAGCTTCTACTTCTATTAACCCAGAATGAAGAAAAGAGGAGTCTTCAGGGGTCCCAGCAGGAGCTGAAGCTCCCTGCGTCTTCCCACAGAGGGGGTAGAGTACGTGTAGGGAAGCGATTTGTTCTCTAATCAAAAGCTGAGCTGACAAAGAAAAAAGGAAAAGAAAGTAGCTACAACACATCAGTGTGGAAGCTGCTGCTATATAATATGAACAGAGCTACAGTATAAGTATAGTGTTTTAATAAACCAACTACTTCTACCAAACCAGTATGAGGAGAGAAAGGGCTCCTGGTGTCATGTAGTGAGAACAAGAACAAGTGGTCAAAAGAGAGAGGAGAAGAAACATGGAGGTTAAGAGAGACGGAGGGATGGAGAAAAGGAATTTTACAAATTAATTCCTCAGAGAATAACAAATTATAATAATGTCCATATAATTTGCATACAGCACACAGTACAAGGCATCATGCCTGTCATTATACAAGCACGCACACACACACACAAACCAACTCCATGCTTTACAAGGATACGATGCTTGAACCTAAAAACATGTATTCGCTATCCTCAGCACATGATTTTCCACCCACACATTTTATTATCACCATGAAATTAAATGTCAAGCAAATTCTTCTAAGCTGCATGTGACACAAAAGTCTGTCCACTCCTGATAAAACTTGTGTCTGAAGGATACAAATATTCAGGCCGCTGCTTCAGGAGTGAAAAGCATTTCATGCTGTGGCTCTGCCACGGCAGTGTAACCCAGCGCTGTAAGTAGTATCTGCACTGTTTCTGTGCGTGTATGTGTTTTCAAGAGTTGTTTGGGGAACCTCACTGTGTGGAACTGTTTGTGATCATTTAAATAGTAGAATTGACATGGAGGAGTAACCTCAGCAAAACAGAAAATGTTACCAGATACCAAATACCAAATACCAGAGCAACAAGCTCGCCTTTAATCCTTTTGTCTCTCTTTTTTCAGTTTTTGTCTCAGCTAATACCTGAGCCATGGCCATTCTCACATCATGTGCTTGTCATGAGTTGTGAGGCAATGGTCAGGGTGAAGGCCTGAAGCTGCCTAGGGGACTAAGAGACTGGGGGGGGTATCAGTGCGATGAGGGCTTAGACGGTCGAGTGAGGTACCATATGCAACGGAATGGAAAGATTGACCGAAAGCCCCCTGGGGAGGGGGAACAGAGCGGGGTCTGGCATGTCTTAGGCAGGCAGCATTAAACACCGAGGCACCAGGAAGTCCAATCTGATCGCAGGTCTAAATAGATTTTTCTATATTTTAGATTTACAGATATACACATAGCAACACACAGATATAGACTGTACACAAAATCTCCATGTGTTCAATCAGACAAGGTGATGTGTGATTGGCTACCAACTAGCTTGCTGGTCAGTTAGTGTAATCACTGTGGGGCATCAGTAAAAATGCTCGAGAAATATATTTGTCCTGAGTGAGTTTAATTGCCACTTCACGCATTGCGCACCATTTACACTTTCAGACAGGAAGTATTTGCCGTTTGTGTGTGGTTCTGTAACCATAGAAAATAAAGAATGTATATACACACACACACACAGGATATGCTGTATTCCTTAATATTCTTACGCAGTGCTGGCAAGTAACATGGTTAACAATATCAGAGGTAATCATATAACATTCAATATGGCTTATGTTTTTATGTGCCTGTACAGAACACATGGCTTTACTGGCAGCGCCATCTCGGCTTGTACACCATGAATACATTCATCATCTTAGCTCACAGCCTATGATGAGTCTGAGATATTTGAAGCTGTTAACCTCTTCCACTGTCTTGCTGTGGATGGAGGTGGGGTTCAGTCCAGTGTGGTGTTTGATGTGCTAATGATCAGCTCTCTTGTCTTGTCCACGTTTAGCTGTACCCATAGGTAGCTGTCAGGGCACCATTGTGTGAAATGAGAGGCCTTCTGTGATCTCGCACGGACGTGACAGGTCTAACAAGATCAGAGACTCAAGATGAGAAAAGAAGCTGTACCTCCTACACAGCCAGCACTCTGGTCAGAGACCAGCACGAAAAACAGAGCGAGAATGTGTAAAGAATGAATAAAAGACGAGTGGCAGCTGTAAACGTGCAGTGTAGATGCTGTGACTGTGTGAATTAAATAGATAGAAGACAGGTGAGCAGACGAGCAGAAAAACAGAGAGAGAAAGAAATGTGTGCTTGCGGAGTACAGTTAAAGATTATTACAGCCCTCGGGTGTATGAAGCAGACCAGGCAGAGTTATGAAGGGTCCCACAGGGATTACAGCACGTGCTTCAAGAGGGGTTTACCACATAAGACTGTGGAGTTAATGAATGCCACCTGTCAAACCACATAACGAAAATCTGCGTAGTAAACAAATGTCACCGTTTCATCGGTTTCTTTTTGTGCTTCCTAGAATTTAAATCTTGTCATCAAGTCACTTACCGATTTCCCTTTAAAATAACTTAAAAAGGCATGGATAATAAGCTGATCAGTAATACTGCTGTCTAAACAAGTCTGCTGCGTTAAAGGAACACCCACGCAGAAGTTGCTTGCTGTCCAGGCAATGTTAAGGACATTATTTTTTACCAAAGGGAGACTGTGAAGCAGCGTCTCTCACTTGGAGGCCTAGACCAGCGGCCAGGCTTCTGGGCAAGCCTGAGGACAGAGATAACAGGAGCAGAGGAAAAGATGAAAAAGAGAAAGAATCAAGTAGTCAGAGTGAGAAGAATATTTTAACTTTTTCAGACACAAGTATTCAAACCTATCTCCTATCTCTGTTCACATTTGGAAATATGCCAAATATGCCATATTAACAAATGACTGTGTAATGTGAAACATGTCGCTCAAAGTGATAAACCCACAGCGAATTATCACTTGACTGTTTTCAAAGCATTTTAGTGTTTTTTAGCTCATTGTTTTGGTTTTAAAGCCTGCAACTTTAATATTTTGGTTCACCGCTCTCATAAACCTTGTTTTCAGGAGCGGCAGGCAGCTGTTTTAATCTAAGCAGCTAAAGAGCCAGATATTTCTCTTACAAGTTAGTAGAGACCAAAACACACACTAACATGACTCAAAATAAATGCTAAAAGTTCCCCATATCAACTTTATTCTCTCAACTTGTTTCTCCCGCCACTAAACAACTGCAATGCTGTGTCTGTGTGTGTGTGTGTGTGTGTGTGTGTGTGTGTGTGTGTGTGTGTTATAAACAGACCTAATGAGGATGCCTGTTTTGTTCTGTGTGTGTTCTGAGTGTCAATGACCCGGCTGATAAGAAGAGGGCAGACATGTTTGCATTATTGGCAGCGGGAGGAACACCAAGAAAGAGGCTGAGCCAGCATGATAGAAAACTCTTGTACTGTGGAGTGACTTCTTACAGTGTTGCTGAGGGTCTGTTCTGCTTAAGTTAACTAGCAGCTGGACACATGGTGGGCATGCTTAATGTGAGGTGAAGAGTTGGTGTGTGTGTGTGTGTGTGTGTGTGTGTGTGTGTGTGTGTGTGTGTGTGTGTGTGTTTGTGTTTTCATTGAACATAAAGACAGGACAAACAGAGAACAGGTAACATGTTAGACAAAATAGTCTTCATTATTATTATTATTCTAAGTTAAAACCTAATAAACAAGTATATGCAATTTGACACAAAACAACGGGGGGAAATGAAATGTATACAAAGACAGGTTACACAGAGTTTCCAGGGATGAGATAAGAGACTGATTGTTGAAAGATTCTGTTAATGGTTACAATATTGATTCAGAAGATTTAAATACCTGTGTGAATGTTTGAATTGTAAAAAACGGAGGAGTATTTCTAATATGATATGGGCCTTTAGCATATAAACAGAAAAAAAGGATCTTAAACAATTAACATGCATGTAGGATTCAGTTTCAGCATATGTCATTTTGATCTTATGAACATTTAACTGGTTTGAATGGTATAAATTACGATGAATGTTGAAGATATTAAAAGAAAAGAATGTGCAACTTTCCATCCATCATTTAGACTCACTGTAAGAAGCCATTAAAACATGCCACTCATCAACCTACATGGGTTTCTCCCTCGCCTGCTGGCAGGGCAAACAAATTCTGATATATGAACAATTAATGTTTGAAAGCTCGGGTATCACTGGCTATCACCCAGATATATTCGCTATTATATCAATCACAAAGCCCCTTCAGTTAAATTCCTCTGTAGCGGAGCTTTTCTCCATGTCTAAAGAGCTTTTAAATTTGATCCCATTTTCTTCCTTTCTCCCATAATTGCTGCACTTCTCATTTCCTTTAATGTAGGATGATCTGGTTAACTGTGACAGGGGTAGCTAACTAAGTGATGAGTTACACCTAGGGTCAGGGCTTCTGGCAGTTGGCCTCTCTCTCTCTCTCTCTCTCTCTCTCTCTCTCTCTCTCTCTCTCTCTCTCTCTCTCTCTCTCTCTCTCTCTCTCTCTCCTCTCTCTCTCTCTCTCTCTCTCTCTCTCTCTCTCTCTCTCTCTCTCTCTCTCTCTCTCTCTCTCTCTCTCTCTCTCTCTCTCTCTCTCTCTCTCTCTCTCTCTCTCTCTCTCTCTCTCTCTCTCTCTCTCTCTCTCTCTCTCAATTGGGAGGTAACAGTGATATTTTGACAAAGAGTAGATCAGATCTCAGATGCAGATATAAGAATATTATATGATCATGGAAACTATAATACACAGTCAAAAGTAAGAACAGAGTGTTGCTTCCACCACCAGAGGGAGACATTTTTCATTTTAATGTGCATATGTAGGACATTAGATCAGTGTGATGTTAAGAAAACAGTGCAGCAACTGACTAAACATGTGTTGCATGCTCCCTCCAACTACTGCCCACTGTCTCTAAACACAACCACAGACAGATATAACAGATTTTTATTTTATACTTTGGTGAAACCTTGAGGTACAGTGAAAGCATATTAAAAAACATATAAAATGTTAAAAACAGCCCCAAAATGTCAGATGTGTACACATTCCCATGTAACCACATCACTTGATTAGATTTAAATAGTACTAAGGATGTTTATCATTGACGGAAATTATCAAATGAAGAAACTGTTAGCCCCCCTGATTTGTTCTTGGAGTCAACAACAAAACGCCAACAAATAAAAAAAAATGTCACTCTAACTGTGATGCATTCAAACTGTTATTTGATATCAAGGTCAAGATAGAGGTATTCTGATATCATGGCTTAGTGTGTGTGTGTGTGTGTGTGTGTGTGTGTGTGTGTGTGTGTATATGTGTGTGTGTGTGTGTGTGTGTGTGTGTGTGTGTGTGTGTGTGTGTGTGTGTGTGTGTGTGTGTGTGTGTGTGTGTGTGTGTGTGTGTAGATAGACACGTCATCGAGAAAAGGATCAGTCAGCTAGATGAGAAATAATATGAGCCTTAATAGTTGATGATTCTTTTAATACAGACAAAAGAACAAAAGCTTGTACACACACACACACACACACACACACACACACACACACAGCATTGCAGTTGTTTAGTGGCGGGAGAAACAAGTTGAGAGAATAAAGTTGATATGGGGAACTTTTAGCAGAAGAATTGTTGATACATTAAATGCCCTACAACGCATTGCATCCCTACATGTACGCCGCAATGTGTGTAAACCAATATCAATATCAGCTCCTTCGTTTGAAGCTTTCCGTGTTTCCAGGTTTCGAGCACCCAAATGCCACCAGCCGACCTCAGCTGAGCTGTTGAGCAATGCAAAGATGGCTTTTATTAATGTGATTCATCCTCTGTGAATGGATGCGACCACAACAGAGAAGCCCAGTGACATCTGATAGGCTGCAGAAAAGGCCATTCTCCATCTAGAGAGGATGAGTCAGTGGCTCTGTGGGTTCAGCTCATCCCAGAGCAAAAGACACACAATGAAAGTCAATGACTTACTGGGTGGCACAGTCAGTACAGTCAACAGAAAACTATGTCTTCATTGTGGCATATTGGAGGATGAAAGAAGCACCCGCACACTTTGTAGTTCCAGGATGGAAATTGATGACAATATTTGCTGCACAAATGTTTTTGGTGGCTAAAAAAATAGACACTGATAGTTGTAAAACTAAAAGAACCGACTATCCAATTGTCTTCCTACACAGTGCATAGCAACTCACTTTATTTCACAAGTCCGAAATTTTCCTTAAGATAATGATAAGAAAGAAAGATGCTACTTTCCAAAGATGTTTCCCAAAATAATTAATTGTAATTTGGTACTAACTATGAAGTTAAACAGCAATTTCATTTCAATAAAAGAACAGCTCCCAAGAACTTTTTTTTATTTCAATCATAATTTATTATACACTTATTATTTCATTTATTTTTCCCTTCATATTCATGTAGTTGAATTGTGCGTTTGTCTGTGGACATATTTTCGCGTTTGCATGTTCAGCAGAGCGACTGTGCACTGACAAAAAGACTCTCTAGATTATGCTTGCAATTAATTATAAGTGTACGAATTGAACACTGTCTCGATTTTCCCTAAAATGTCTACCAAATTATATAATTCTAGTTTCTAGGAAACTTCTTGAAAACAACTAGGTGTAAATCAGAAATTACAGACATGTAAAATAAAGTGTTATCACATGCGATTCTACCTGATTATGTCCATGAGGCTTCTTTGACTGCAATTTTGTTTGGCCTAACATCAAAGAATTTACTTTCGTTTTGCCTCAATATAAATCATCATTCCTGAAAATGTGTGCAAAGTTGCTTTAGATTTACCTGGTAATAAATGAGGTCTATTTTAATACAAGACATGCCTTCCTCTCAGGCTGTAAACTGGTCTGACTGAGTTATTCCAACAAACTAACAGACTCTTAAGCTGCTGGATATAGAATGTAAAAAAAAACCTGACTGTAATCTTTGCAAGAAGCAGAAGTACATGTTTACAAGGTTAAAGCACTTATTCACTAAAATACACTGAATGCAGCACTGTCAGGGTGTTGATAAGAGTTTTAAATAATCTTATTTTGGTTTTTTAGGCATGACAAATTTTCACACAAGCAAGCATGTTAAGTTTGTGATGAAGAGGAAACAGCGCCGTTATCACGCAACGCAAGACAGCTTTCCAGGTAGGAGCTGAGGAAGTGCCCGACAACAACACCTGGCTACATCTAGCTGCTCAGAAAGCAATGAAATGACTGTATGAAAAGTCAGAAGAAAGACTGGAAAACATAAGGCAAATTAATCAGACTTTGCATCTTCGTACACACAAACAAACACACACTGTCTCGATTCAGCAGGAGATTGAGGTGAAGCACAAAGTGTTATTCAGTGTGCGTCAATGAGCTCAGTGTACCTGCTATGATCTACAAACAAACCGCCGAGTGAAACTGGGCCTTTTATGCATGTCTGTATTTGTGTGTGTGTTGGGACATGTGCAAGCATGTTTGCAGGAGGTAGGGGAGAAATACATAAAGAGGGAAAGACCGTACCAAACTGTCCCAAAATATTTTGACCCTCTACCTCCTTTTAAACTGGGCAACAACAGCACCACAAATACCAACCGACTGACCACTCTGACCTGCAGATGGCAGAGAAAAAAGTTCCTGAGAAAAGTTAAAAAGCGCTGGGATGTTGTCTTTTTCCTTCCATCCTCAGTTTCAATAAAGGGGGCATTGTTTTAAAACCGAAAACAGTCGCCCGCTCAGAGGTGTTACAGAAGTGTGCTCTGGCTCAGGGTCTGTCAGAGAAGGATGGGGAGGGAAGAGAAGAAAGGAGAGGAGAAACTCAGATTTTCACTGGGAGCGTCTGTGCTGCGTTCCGGTTTTGTTCCGTCCTCCGCCACGCGCCATACCACACCGATCTCACGCTGCGGATCCACTTTTGCGAGACGACTAAAGCGTGGTGTCACTAAAGTTTCCCGAGCATTTTTGTAGTAGGACGTCTCAAACAAAGGACCCGCGAGAGACTTCCCCCAGTCTCCCCTGTGCTCTACTTCTATTGGATAATCGCGTCGCGTTCAACGGATTAATTTGCATAAAGATGGGCATCGGTCAGCTTTTTGATGCGCAGCATTTATTCAAATGCAGTGCTGCCTTCCTGGGATGCTTTGCAGGCGCGTTAAAAGTCGCTTGATGTCACCCATAGGAATAAAGTGGAGCGCGGCGCGACAGAAAAGTCGCGCGGCCAGGTGGATCTGCACGGTCACGGTATAGATCCATTTGTCCGACACGACTGAAGCGTGGTGTCGCGACGTCATACATCCATGGTTGATGCTCCACGCCTTTGACCGGCAGCTGATTGGACGAATGCGTGACGTGGGTTTGGCTTCTCAAGAATATCAACCGAGTGTCATGTCGGCGCGTTGAAAATACGATCTAGTATTTTACGAAAATAGTTTGTTAGTTAGAAACGTGTTTCTGAAAACATTTTAAGCGAGAAATAGGCCATACAGTTGCTGAATCTGTCTTCATTTCAGATCGACAAAGGTTAGTATTTATTTGCATAAAGATGAGCATCGGCCAGCTTTCGGACGTGCAGCATTTTTTCAAATGCAGCGCCGCCTTCCCGGAATGCTTTGCGTGCACGTCACCCATAGGAATAGAGTGGAGCGCGGCGCGACAGAAGCATCGTACTGTCAAATGGATCAGCGCCGTCAGAAGCGGAGCGTCTTGCTGCCCGACTCGCAGATTTTATTGTCTCTACAAGTACTCAACGACGCAGTGCGGCTGGTGGATTATCAAGCGTTGACTTGAATGGCCGTGATTGCTCAAGAGGGTCGCGACGTGCCCAGAACACAGCGCAGACGTGCCAAGTGGAAAATAGGGGTAATTAGAGGAAAGAAAAGTAAGAAGATAGACAAAGAGGGGAAGGAGGGGAGGAAAGGACAGGAGAGGAAAGGAGGAGGAAAGGGAAGGGAAGAATGGAAGAAAAGTAGAGGAAAGGAAAGTAAGAAGATAGACAAAGAGGGGAAGGAGGGGAGGAAAGGACAGGAGAGGAAAGGAGGAGGAAAGGGAAGGGAAGAATGGAAGAAAAGTAGAGGAAAGGAAAGAAGGAATTAATGGGAATGAGGAAAGAAAAGGGTAGGAAAGGAAAGGAAAGGAGATAAAAGGAAAGAAGGAAAGAAGGAATGAAGGAAAACAGGGGAGGAAAGGATGGGGGGTTAGAGAAGATGAGAAGAGAGGAAGGGAAAGGATAGAAGGAATGACGGCTAGAGAAGGGGAGGAGGGGAGGAGGGGAGGAGGCACATTAAAACTGTAAGTCATTTTAATCTATTTTGCCTGGAGTCAGGCTCAGCTTACCATCAGCCCTTATCTCAGTGTACTTCCTCCTCCACATCAATAAACACGCTCCTCCCTACATACGTTAACAGTTGACAAACATATATTTAGCCAAAGCAAATTGAGCTGTCCTGTAATAAATCTGACAACACCCACCTGAACTACAACAAAAGCCACTTCCCTCCATCTGTCTATGCATGTACCTTTGCCATCTCTCCCTCTGCTGCTCTCTTTTTTTTCTCCTGAAGGCTTAAAAGTCAATATTTGAGGATCTGCTGCAGCTCTTGAACACTTCAAAGAGCACAGAGCTCCACTGTGAACATGGCCTTTAATATGCCGTTCAGGAAAAGAAGCAGAGGGTCAATAAAGTGGAGCACAAGTACTTCTTGTAGGGAAGTGTGTGTGCACATGTATGTGTGTGCCATATATAGGTCAAATACCCTTTCATACATGCTGCTGCATACATGTAGAAACACAGGTCAGGTTTAGCACACAAACACACATAGAAACCCAGACAGACAGCAGAGTGAGCTGCCTCCGTTTTAAGAGCCAGAGTGAAAATAATAATATCATAATAAAGCTTTCATTAGCTTTCAAAGGTGGCTCTGTGTGAGGCTGTGGAGGGTTTCCTGTGGCTGACTGTTGGGAGCTGTTAGAAGCCAGTAAAGGAGCCAACAGGGCTGTCATAAGCCTGAATAGAGGGCCTACTGTACACAGCAGGCCACTGATTACTCTATTGAACTGGATAATTACATAGGATTTATAAAAAGATGATATGGAACTAGGTTCAAGGGTCTGAAAGTGGTGAGCTGTATAGTTTCACCTTGTTGACTGGTCTACAAAAGAGGAGCCATTATGTTATTCTACTTATAATAGCCCTTAACTATGTGTATAACTTACGTACAAAAGCATACTGGTATGCTGGTATTCCTGCAAAACTAACTTGTCAAAAAGGTAGGAGACATTTCTGAGACAGAAGTCAGAGACCAAGTCTAACAACAGTTATTATACAGGCTTCGTTGAATACGTGCTTCTGATTGGTCAATTACGGCATTCTACGGTGCTGCTATGAACGCAGTTCAGATCATAGACGCTGGAGGGCCATTTTCGAAATCATTATTTTGTGTCAAATTATTGATTTCTTTGGTAAGTAGCCATAAAATAACCAGGGTAATGAGATTAACGAGCGTGTCATAATTGTGAAATTAACCCCAACAGGGTGATGCAGGAGCCCAACGTAAAGCGGATAATGACCCGCTCGCTCTACATTATCCCTTACTTAAGTCTAAGCTTACGTTGTTCTTTCATTTCATTCTTTCACTTTGTCTGCGTATGTTTTCACTCCTAATATGTCCCATTTATGTATTGTGTGTATACTGATATGAACTGGTTTATGATAGAATAAAACCAAATAAAATCACTTTATTGCAGCTTCTGGAGTTTACATGCATATTTGATTAGATTGTGCGTAAATGAGCCCCAGAGCAGTGGCTAAGCTTATTTACAAGTTTCTTGTATTGTGACACATGCATGTAAAAACAACCATGTAATGATAAATGTAAATATATGAGCAAAACCTCAAGTGATGCTAAAATTGTCACGTTAAATCTATCTGAACTAAGTAGAGAAAACAGACATTTCCTAATTTATATCAAACGGTCTTATCAGCTGTACTGAACAGACCATCAGACACTGGACTCCCAGTAGTAAAAATAACATTCATTTGTCCCTCATGCCAGGATACCAGTGATAAGCAGGACAATTATGCCATTATATCTGCTATGTAGAGGAGAAGGACAGGATGAGGGTAAGAGAAGAAGGGGGAAGAGTGGGAGCAGACAGTAGGCTTGGTGTGTTGCTGTGTGTTGCTGTGTTTAGGATTTCATCGCCCAGACGACTACAGACTAATCCCTGGAGGCTCCTTCCTTACTTAGGAAATACTTCCTTCCGTCAGACTGGCAGAAAGTGATTTCTCCTCTCCAAACAACTACAGTGAAACCGAGAAGCACAATCCAAAGAAACAGGCCAAGAGTCCCAGAGAGCTAAAAAAAAAAAAGAAATCACACTGACGTTTTCATAGAAACTGCTGTGTTTGTGGTGAAATCTGAGCAGTTTCCTCTTAGTGTCAGGTTTGGAAAGTCATTTTTCTTAGTCAAATGTTCTGATGTATAAGAGCACAGGCCTAATTTGTGTCTGGTTTAAGTTGGACATCTAAGTTATTTAAAGAATTTTGGTATAACTTGAGGGCTACTTCCAGAAAAAGAGTCCATTATGGCCTGAACCATTCATTTAACATACCACCAAATCAAAGTAAAATGGTTTGTGTGGAAAGCTGAGTGTCAGCTCAGTATTTGCTGTACACTGCTAACAGTTGTAAATCTTCCTAGCTGCACTGTCAGCCCTCCTGCACAAACATCACACTGGAACATTACTTTGCCAGTCTTCAACACTTTGTAAATCTCTAAAAAAGAAAATGAAAATGTGTAAATCATACAGTTCCTGTTAAGCAATGTGCCTGCTGTACCATCTAATCTAGAAAATGGCCTTAAGACAACAGCCAGCAGCCATAAATCTCCATTTCAAACGAGCACACAGGAGACAAACAATGTAAAGTGCTGACTGGTGTGTGTATTGTTAGAGCTCATCTCTATGCAGTGAGTGGCTACAGTGCAAAGAGTGTGTGTTGGCAGGGTTTCTGTGGGGTGTTAAAAAGTCTAAAAAAGTCCAACATTTCAAAATTAAAATTTTAGGCTTTAAAGTCTTTAATTCGCTGAAGGTCTGTTATAGGTCAAATAACTGAACAGGTCTTAATTTCCTACGTCGATGTAACGCTACCTCTAATGGTCACTGAAATGCTCCTGCAGCACATTAGAATGTTTGGTGTTGTAGTTCTTTCTTTCGCTAGTCCAAATATAATTTGCGGTATTACGACTACAAATCAGACCAACAAGCAGCTTATATTGCAGCCAATCAGCTTTGGTGTTATTGGCACAAGTCTCTTTCCGGCACCACAGATTTTATTCTTCAGCTATGGGGAAGTGCAAGTTTAGCGATACTTGGCTTGAAAAAACTGAATTTAGAGCTTGGTTAAAGCCAGTTGCTAACAACGTATTTGAAGCCTACTGCTTCTTATGCAAGAAAGCAATTAAACTAGGAACGTTGGGTGTACGGGCCCCGGAGTCTCATGCAACGTGCAAAGTGAGAAACATCTAACTGCTGTGAAGGGTCTCCAGCAAACGGCAGCCATCAGCCAGTTCTGCCAAGTATCTTGCGGCTCTAGCCCCGGCCCCAGCATTACCTCTACACTGCCTAGGCAAGACCCACACAGCAGCTCCGCAACTCCCGTAAGTTACCTCTGTGTCGCTTTTGGATCAGAGCCAACACTAAAAGCAGAGAGGTGCTCTGGGACCTCCACACGGTGACTAGACACCAGTCCTATAATGCGAATGAGGATAACAGGGAATTGTTTCAGACGATGTGTCCGGTCTCTGACGTTTATTTATTTATTTTTTTTATGTCGTGATATAGGTCTTTAATTTTATTCATAATGGTCTTAAAAAGGTCTTAAAAAGTCTTAAATTTGACTTTGTGAAACCTGCAGAAACCCTGGTTTGAAAGAGACAGACACGAAATGTAAGACGGAGAAATTCATGTTGGCAAGTGTGTGTTACTGCTGATGTCTACCTCTGGGACACAGCAAGAAGTGTGTCAACTCAACTGGATCTCCTGAGCAGCAGTAAACGTTATTCACAAACACACACACTTGCAAAAGATTGGAGAGTCAGCAATTAGCTTCACATCTGACACTGTAAAAGCACTCAAGGGTTTCTCTTGGAATGTCAGATGAGGATGCTGGGTATTAAAAAGTTATTTATAGAAAAATACAATATAAAACTGCAGTTTGGACGCCTTGGGTTTCTGTGGTTCAAAACTCACACTAAAACACACTAAACTCTGAAGGGGAAGAATGAGAGCCATATGCTTTAATATTTGTAAATGAAAACCTGTTCATTAAGGAAATAGATAAACATTTGGGGAAATACAGTTATTTGCTTTCTGGTTAGAGAGTTAGAGGAGAAGATACCACTCTCATGTTTGTCTGTTGAATACAAAGCTACAGCCAGCCGCTGCTTAGCTTAGTATAAAGACTGGAAACAGGGGAAAACAGCTAGCCTGGCTCTGTGTAAGGTAACAAATATTCACCTACCAACCGATCTAAAGCTCACTAATTAACATGTTATATCTTAAGTGTTTAATCCATACAAAAGACAAAGTGAAAGGAACAGGAGGATGTGCTATGTAACAGTTGCCGGACAACCAGCAGAGACTCCAGGAAGTCACTGCTTCCAGACAGGAAACAGCCTGGCACCCCCTAGAAAATGTCAAGTTGTCATTTTTATAGTTTGGTTTTTGTATAAATTAAACAAACAAGATATAACGTGTTAATTAGTGAACTTCAGAGGGGTAGGCAGACAAAGCCAGACTAGCTGTTTCCAGTCGTGCTCAGCTAAGCTAACTGGTGGTAGCTTTATATATATATATATATTTTATCTTTACTGAGAAAAATGTTTCTCAGTAAAGATAACCAATTGAGAGTTTCCTTGGCTGTGTTTGCGATCATTGTCTTGCTGAAATGTCCACCCTCCTTTCATCTTCAGCATCCTGGTGGATTGCAGCAGATTCTTATCAAGAATGTCATGGTACATTTCTCCATTCATCCTTCCTTCAATTATATGAAGTCTGCCAGTGCCAGATGCTGAAAAACAGCCCCACAGCATGATGCTCCCACCTCCAAACTTCACTGCTGGTATGGTGTTTTTAGGGTGATGTGCATGCCATTTCTCCTCCAAACATGGTGTTTGCTATGACAGCCAAAGAGTTCAATTTTCGTCTTATCTCACCAGATTATATTCTCCCAGTATGTCATTGGCTTGTCCAGCTGTTGTGCAGCAAACTTTAAGCGAGCTTCCACATGCCTTTTCTTGAGCAATGGTGTCTTGCGTGGTGTCGTGCATAGAGACCATGGCGGTTGAGTGCATTACTAATTGTTTTCTTTGAAACAACTGTACCTGCTTCTTCCAGGTCTTTCTTAAGATCTCCGCGAGTGGTCCTTGGTTCTTCGACAACTCTTCTAAGTATTCTATGGACTCCTCTGTCAGAAATCTTGCGAGGAGCACCTGGTCGTGGCCGGTTAATGGTGAAATGATGTTGTTTCCACTTCCGGATAATGGCCCCAACAGTGCTCACTGGAACTTTCAGAACTTTAGATATCTGTAACCAATGCCATCCGTATGTTTTTCTACAATAAGCTTGCAAAGGTCTTGGGACAGCTCTTTGCTTTTACCCATCATGAAATGCTTCTTGAATGACACCTTAGAAATGAGAAACCTTTTTATAGGCCATCAATTAGGACTAATCTAATCCTAATCTAATAGGGGGCAGGATTGCTTCCTAAATACTGACAGATTTCAACTGGTTTTATTGGCTTCCCATGCCTTTTTACACCCCTTTTTCTTCAATGTGTTCAATATTTATTCTCACTATCATTCCACTTTATTACACATAACTTTTGTCATGGACATACATGTTTCGATTTCTTTGTATGTGTGGATTACTTGGGTTGTTACTGACATCTGGTATATATGTATACACACGAGTGGTATCAATCTTCTCATCTAACGCTCCAGAAAACTAAAAGGCATATTCCCCAAAATGTTAGCTATCCCTGTAAGCTCAAAGAATGGTAACACGATTAGTAAAGTGCTACGCTAACCAGCATGTCTGACACAGGAGCTGCAATAGGAGACGGCAGGAAAAACAGCCGTGGTTAGTCTGACTACGTTGTTTCTTTGCAGCAACCCAAATGCCTGGATTGTTGAAGGGTATTGACTCTGAATAATCCTGCTTCCCTCTAAATCCTCATCCTCTGACTTCAAACGCTGTGCAAAGACTTTCAATAGAATCTGGCATCCTCCCAACTTTCTCTCCGTCAGTTGCTCATTCTTCTTCTTCGCATTCTTTTTCACTCTCTGTCCTCCCCTGGATCAACTGTCCAGCCCTGAATCACAAAGCCAAGCCCAAATTCTGTGAAAATCTCGAGGAGAGGCCCCTGCGTTGTCTGGCATACACACACGTCAACACACACACACGTCAACACACACACACACACACACACACACACACACACACACACACACACACACACACACACACACACACACACACTCCTCTTGTACGAGTGACGACAAAGAAGGTATGGCTGTAGCCCCGGTGGACAAAGAGTCTGCTAAATGAACGGTCCCACACAAAGGAGCAGAGAGCAGGTTAGAAATTTCAAGACCAGCTGTGAGAATCAACATATGAATTCTTCAAACAAATCCAACCACCACTCAATAGATTCACTTTATGCACATTCATCACACATTCATCTTACAAGGTCTGCATGTTTGGTTACTATTGGAATCAGTGTTTTTACTCAAATGTAAGCCTTAATTCATTCTCCCTACAAACAAGATACACTCATAGCTTTTAATGCTTGAGAAAAAGCACTAAAGAGTATTCTTTGTGGAGGCACGAATGGTTTGCTAGTGTTCTGGAAAAACGAGTCCCTGTGAGGCACAAGGGTGCTTTGAGGTAAATGCAACATCATGTCCACAATAAAAATGCTAGCATGCTGATGTTTAGCAGCTATGTTTATCATGGTCATCCTAACTTGTTGTTGTTACAACAACAACAACAACAACAACAACAACAACAAGCAGAGACATTTCATTCAAAAACACAAATGTCAACCTTATATGGTGCTAGTTAGGGGATTAAATCAAGACAACACCAAAGTCATTGGGAATAATCCTCTGGGGACCATGCATGTCTATAATACATTTTCATGGCAATCCATACAGTAGTTGTTGAGATATTTCATTCTGGACCAGAACAAGCAACTGACAGACAGACATTGGCATCCCCACAGCCAGGTTGTTAGCGTGGTTATAAAAGCTTTATAGAACTACAGATATGTCACCTCCGGTCATTTTACAGAAATAAACAATAACTGTTTTACAGCAACTGTTTACAGCAAACTTTTTGCTATGCTGCTGTAAAAGAAAATTAATTACCTAACAGTTTTAGTCTCATCTTATCCTAATATTCTCTTTCCTGTTCACTGATTAAGTTTCTATTATTTTAGCTGTTCAACAAACTTTTAGTGTCTGCTGATTTATTTAAGTCTGTCTGCATCTTCTCTAGCTTAGTGTTAAGAGGAAGCATTCCACTTTGGTCACTCAGTGAGACCTTTTGTTTAGAGGCCAGGTTAACTCCGACAGAGATTCACACCTTGACGCTATAGTGCGTAGTTTCTTGTCTCCCCCGTGAGGAATTCTGAGTAATGACAACAACACTGTCGTTGCATCGACATGACGCAAGCCTTCGGTGCTCGCACAACACCAAGGAGGACACAGAGGATTAAACAAACATGATGGACTCTTCAGAAGATGTAATTATCTTAACTCGAGCTTCTGCGTGCGAAAGTCGCCGGACTACAACATTTTCTAAACATAGCCATACTGAGAAAAACAGTGTTTTGTTGAGCTGATAGGTTTTACTTAGCTTTGTATCAACTCATTTGGCAATGTCTTGAATGTAACGGACGTTCATTAATATTAAATAGTTGCGCAGTATAGCTTTAACTAATCAAAGCACTTTTGATTAGTTGAAGCAGACAGTATTGAGTCTATGCAAATCTACTCAGACAGACTTGTGAGTTAAATATCTTCTCAGTATTTGTTTATTCTGTTGTAAACTTGTATAAAAACCCTGGCCAGATCTTTTTGGTGTCGGAGAGAATTCTACAGCTTCTTGTGAACTTCTGTCTCCACTGCGCAGTGAATAAAACTCATCTGAACCAGCCACTGAATTGGACCTGAGAGAACTTTTTCTTCCACACTGCTTACGCCCAATCAAAATGTCAAACTGATATATTTTATCTCACACCTCTTATATTGTAGTATCAGGTGTTTTTTCATAACCAGTAATATAATTTCTGACATGATAAATCAAAAAGCAGTTTATATGTGAGACAGCCGGGTGTTTCTTGAAGCAAATGTAACACGAGGAATGTTCATTTTCAAGACAAAAGATCCTAAAATGCAGAGTCCTATAAAAAGCAGCATATTTTCCCTGACTGAGGCGAGCAGCCAATTTGTGACCAACATAGAAACTTTACTGGAAAGGAACACTATGTTACTGTAGTCAGCGATGCAGTGCTGCTCAGGGCTGGTCACAGCACAATATCTGTCCTCGGTAAGAAATTACTGTTTTGAACTTGGAATTCTTAGAGAAATGTGGATTGCAAAGGAGCAGTTAGGTAAGTGTGGTGGCTGCTGCAGCTCTGCTTTTAGAACAACTTGCATGATATCCCTTGAAGAGCGGCCTGGTAATCATGTTGGAATATTAAAGTAAATACAGAAGAAGTGTGTTTAGACTTCTGAAGCAACTTGTCAACAGAGGAAATTTGTCAATTGATACAATCCAAAATATATTTTTTGTCACTTGTTAATAGGCCAAAGTTTACACTGCTCAAATTACACAGTGAACCATTTAGCACACAAATATTTCATTTATTTCAGTGATGCAGTCAGGTTTTATTGCCATTGTAAACCAGACAAGGACAACCTAGTCTCACACTGCTAAACCTTCCTCCACAGTGCTGCTGAGGAGGGACTAGCTAGTCCACACAGCATTTCGGGATACGAGAAAAACGTGCTCTGGTTTATTGGCATTTCTTTAAACCAATCACAATCATCTTGGGCGGCACTAAGCCCCAGACACGACAGTGCCTCTGCAAAATAGCCTCAGGAAGGAACTTGTTTTGGTGGGACGTGTGTACGTTCAAATGTTTTTTAGCCGTGCAACAGAAAACTCAGATTGGACAGATAGTCTAGCTAGCTGTCTGGATTTACCCTGCAGAGATCTGAGAAGCAGTTAATTATAGTCCTCACAAATCGACCGGAGTTTAAAATGCTAACACAAAGAAAGCGGAGGTGATGGACATCCAGCCTAAATAGAGGGACATCAGGCGAAATTTCCGGCGGCATCTGAGCAATCCTGTAAATGGAACGTCGTCGATATAGATTAAGTGCAACCTGACAAACTTCTAAATAGCAGATTATGAATTGCATCTCCAACCTCAATAGCTGTGCTGATGTCTCACCCATTAGTTTCACCTAGGCTAATCGACAAAATGGTTAAAATAAGAATATTTTACTATTATGGATTTCAGCTTGAACTGGCCCTTTGATAACTAACATAACTTCTGTTTTGATTGTTTTTAAGTTTTTTACTACTAGCACAAGCTTAGGGCTATAAAGATGGCAATGCCAATTGTTTAGTACAAATAACAAGAATGTATTTAAGAATATACATCATGAAAATAGTGACACAGGCTTCTCTACAAGACAGGTAACAATGCAGGAACTGCCTAAAGGCCGAAACAAATTGGCAATTAATGAGTATTGGAGCCCCGGGGCAGTTGCCAGCTTTGCCCAATTGGTAATCCTATCTTGCCTCTAGGGGCGACTAGCTTTGAAGATTAGGTCAAAGTTGAAGTTTAGTTTAACTTGCTGTCTGTTGCATGATTTGTTTCAATTATATAAAAAAATATTCTTTTATAGGACTCAAACCCAGGATGTTGTGGTCATATGGTATGGGCGTTAGCCAACACAGTGCTGACTTTACTGGATGTAACACAACCAGAATTTAAGCACTGAAATAGATACTCTGCTAAAAAACATCATCTGTCTAATCAGCAGCAATCAAAACAACTTTACTTCACCCCCTACTGAGACCACCTTGTTTGGCATAATGTGTTGCTGTAATTTTGCAGCTGATTGTGGTCTCCTCTCAGTCAAGCTGTGGGGCCACTGCTATTCAACTATGTTCCTTTTCAATTAAATTAGTAAAAAGATGGGCAGTGTGGATCCTTTAAAAGCTGGTAAACAGAAACACAATTAGCATTTACGAGTGCAAATAGCAAGTCCTTAGCACAACAGGGTAGCTTTCCACTTATAGAAACCAGCACTCAGCCCTGACTGTTTAATCTTACATTCATCAGCACCACTTGTGTTCCTGACAAAACAGTAGCTCACAATTAGAAGCAGAGCAAATATAAAAGCAGAGATTGACTGTGTCTGCTGGATGTCTCATGTTGACCACAACTTTTTTTTTTCTTCCCAGGCTAGAAACCAAAATGACACATTGACTGGGAGGAAGACCACAAGCCACCTAGTGTTAATGGTCACAACAGCTTTATGCCACAGACTTTCAAATAACTACAGCAGCATTAAATTTATAACAGCCGCTCCCATCAAGTGGTAATGTAATGTTGGTGAAGGTCCAATATGTAATATATTTACTGTAATAAAGCCAAAAATGACCCCAATGCATCATCAGATATTAAGGAAACATGCTAAGTTGAAATACTATCTTTTCTGACAACAATGCTAATGCCAGTTTTTTCTCCTTTTGAAATTTCCGTTCCGTGACGGAATTTCTGTTTGTGTTTTGCCGTGTGTGTTGTTATCAACTGCCCAGTTTGACAACCAGGCCGGGTTGCCAGATATACCTGTAAAAAGGTAAACCCAGCGTGCTACAGCTGTAACGTTAGGACAGCCATGAAAGCAGCAAACAAACGAACGGGATCAACGAAGATAAATTCTACCCGACCTAAAAAAAAACGGCATGTTTCTAACAGTTGCGTGACCAGAGATGTTACAAAACCCAGGTAAATGCTGGAGATGTATTTGAAAGATGGAGACAGCTTAGTGCCCAAAAGGATGCCAAGTTGGCTAATTTCCTCCTGAACAGGTAGCTAAGCATTAGCTTCAAGCTAATTTATCAGGGCTACAAGGGACGGGCATTTTATGTCATTTCAACATTCGCGTACTCACATTGAATTATATAGCTAGAGTACCCGAGTTGGTTACTTGCAAAAATAAACTGAGACACAGCCAGTAAAGTGACCCCAACTGGTCCTGGTAAACGCCGCCATGCTAACCCTGCTAATGTTACCGGAGGACCAGGCAAGTGGGCCACGGCTGTTGACAACGTGTAGCCTGTTCAGCGGACGTAGCTGACAACGGTGAGTTATTTTAAGCCAAGAGAGGGGGGCTGTAAATCGGGAGGACCGTGAGTTTACAGTGTTTTTAGCGATTGTTGCCGTAATTCTAAACCAATAAAGTGTGTTCAGTCGGGTGGAGAGGACGGCAAGGTAGTGTTATTTTTAGCGGTTCCTACCGTAATTCTAAGCCTAAGAAGGGTGTCTGTCCGTCGGGTGGAGAGGACGGCGAAGCTGTTGTGTTTTTAGCGGTTCCTACCGTAATTCTAAGCTGAAAAAGTGTGTCTGTCAGTTGGGTACAGAGCTCCGTGTGATCACGGGCTTCTATAACTGTCAATTTAGCCAGCATCTAACGTTAGCTACTCCACTGTGCTGTGAAGTAATATCTGGCTATGTGAGACAAGCGTCTAGCAACATTGTTGTGGATGTTCCTTAAGCGCGCTTTGGAGGAGGGTCTGGCAAAGCGAGACTATGGATGCTGCAGTCTCAGCCTGGCAACCTCCGTGAACTTCAAGTCTGGGTCGGAGGGGGCGGGGGAAGACGACTCTCTCCAGTATTTTGAATTTGTACTGCAGTAACTATTTTAAACACTAGCTGTCAGTATACATATAGAGCGCAACAGTCCCGCCCACAGCGGGTTCCGGAAGTAAAAATACAATGCAATTTCTCCATTGACAGTTGCAGTATAAGCCATGAAATCGTAACCGTCGATGGTGGACTTAAAACCAGTTTGCCAACATGACTAAGCGATTGTATATGCTCATATAGATGCCAAAAATAATGGGGCACTAACCTTGTTTAGAGATAAATGTCTTTTATTCGCGATGTCGGAATAAGTACTTCATTACCCACAATCCCACAGTGAAGCCTCTGATTGGTGGAACTCATGCTGGTGAGGAGGGGGAGCTGCCTGCACGAGCAGTCACGAGGATTTACCAAGGGGGTAAGCTTCTCCTCGGACCGCAAACCTCCTATGGCGCCATTTTAATGCTACAAAGCGATCACCCCCCGTTAGCATTCCATTGACTGCCATTCATTTTGGCGCCACTTTGACAGCGAATAACTTTACATCTGAAGCGTTTAAAGACTATTTGTCCATTGTTTATTTCTAAAGAAACACGACAATGTATAAAAGGCTCCATTACCTTGTACTTCACGTTATGGCTCCGTAGCAGACGTTTTTATAAAACTAGGCTAACGATTGTGTCATAACCACGCGACTTACTGTCGCATAGTAGAGGAATTACCGTATAGTACAGGAGAAGAGCGCAGGCAGTTTCGTCTCACATTAGCTGTTTAAGTGCAATTACTAATGTTAACTAGCATTTTAGTTAGCAATAATTAGCCTGTGCCTATGTTATCTCCTTACATATACCTACGCTCTCCGTCTCTGCAAGATTGGGAATGATTGAGATTTCTCTTGGCACAGCTACCAGAAGACTTCCAACTTTCAGACACGTTGCTCACGTCACATTTACGTCGTCTCTCTCAGTTGGAGGCTGCGCAGTAACGCTCAGTGCTCACCGGAAAAGTGCTTCTAACGGCCTTCAATGGTCTCCGTCCAGAGTAACGGGATCTGTTGGTCCATTCTTATATACAGTCTATGGGATTTACGACACTGCACGAATCACGATCAGTTCCATGCTTCTGACGTTAACCTCCACCGGGAAGCTAACGTTAGTTTAGCTAACAGCTAATTCGCCTAACCGCTAGCTGACAGCTTGATTCAGTCTAAAATAACGTTAACTCAAACTTAACACTGGGTAAAGCAGGATACAGCTGACGTTACAGCCGTTATATATGTTAACGGTTATTTTCAGGGGTATTTTGAGGGTCTTTTAAAGTTATTACATGCTGTCGCAGCTAGCGGTTAGCCGAATTAGCTGTTAGCTAAACTAACATTAGCTTCCTTTGTTCAGTGGTGCGCGGTGGTTTATGGGATGAGTTCCTTCGCTCTGAGATTACGATATGTACACAGTGTTGTACCTTTGACTTTTTTTGAATTTCTGTTCGTTTTTTCACTCGAAATGATACGTTGTATGTTTATGAGTCACGTCCCATCTGGTTAGCCTAAGGCATGGTCTAAAACTTTTTATATACGGATTTTTCCAGACGTCTATGGGAAAAATGAATGGGAATTTTACTTCCGGAACCCAAGGTCTCTCGGACGAGGGGCAGGACTGTTGAGGTCTATTGCACCTTTAAGATTAACAACGGATGTTAAAAACTTTTTATATTTTCCAAATGTTTGCCTGTGGTGGTGGATGGGTTGGACAGCAGGGGGGGTACAGAGGGGGGGGAGCTACGCATCGCAAGCGCGAAAGCCGCAAGCGTCACACGCGCAGGCTGTTGTACGGATGCATGCACGAAAGATGTCAAATGCAGCACTCTGTTGTACGGATGTAAACAGTCTCAAAGGAAGGAATCTTATAAAGTAAACAAGCCCCCAGAGCAAATGCGTGCAAACTACTGTCGGAAAAACACGGAGGCTCCATAATCTCAACCAGCGTGAACCAATCCACTTACCTGGCACTGCTCATGAGCCATCCCCACACCTCTCTCACCTGCCGCTGAACGCAAACCATGCCCACATGGTTTGCATTCTCCTGATCACCCTGTCGGGGTTGTATTCGCTATAACAACCGCCTCGCTCTACATTATCCCACTTATTACATGGCTATTTACCAAATAAATAAATAATTTGACACAAAATAATATAGGACTTTATTGATTTAAATACGATTGTATTGCTTCCGCTAAAGAAAATAGTCTGTTCCGTCTCTACGGTTGGAATCCTGCGTCCATAGCAACGTAAACTCTGCAGCTGTTTAATGCAACCCTCCGTCTATTCCTCAACACCACAGTAGCTCCCCCTCCTGCAGTGAATACATTTCTGGCAAAAGCCACCGGTCCGGGCACGCATTTTATCCCCCTTACAGGCTGTGGTTGTAGCCATATATTTTATGAGTTGGGCTGTTATGGGGTGCTGCCGTGCTATCGCTAGCTATAGGTGGACAAATGACCCAGCTGCTGTTTTACTCACTGCAGGAATTGACATGGCATTAGCTGAAGCGTTGTAGTGAGCTAGCGGGCTATTGGCTGCTCTAATTCACATTAAATTGAACATTTCCGTTGACGGTGACCTGAGACACGGTGAATGGCTTCTTTGGGAATATTTATGTTGACATTTATGTCCTCATTCATCTTGTTTCCTTTTTGCACAGCCGCTGCAGTTGACACACCTGTAACGTTAAACGTGTTGCAATGTAGCTAAGCTAACTAATTAGCAGTGTTGTCCGTACGGCTGAAGTTACTGCATAGCGATCAGAGACCGTATATAAAGATGTAGCGATAGACGCTCACTAGATCTGCTGTCATTGCTTGAATTGGGAGGACAGAAGTTGATCCACGTTTCCCCACTTTTTGCCACAGCTGATAAATTATCTGGACTTCCTTCAGCGGATTGATAGCTGTCCTCCAGAGTGAACAGAACTGCGTCCATGGCAACGCTCTGCTATGCATGGCAACGGTGTGTTATCCTTAGCAACGGTCTGTTATCAAGAAATAACAAACCGCAGAATGCCTTAGAATTCAACCAAGCCATGTAATAAGTCTGTCACGTTTGTAAATACCGTAGGACAGTTGAGTGTCTGTTATCTAAACTGCTGAAGTCAGTTGAACAGGCGAGTGTGTTTTTCATCAGATAATGATGAGATAGGCTATATCAGATAAAATCTTACGTGAAATCAGTTGCCTAAAATGACAAAATGATTGGTTTTGGCGAGACTAGATTAACTGAAATGTTCAATAGTCAAATGTTCAAAAGTGAAGAGTGAAAGAGAGGCATTAGCACAATGTAGCCTACTTAAATTGACTTAACATATGTTCAAGGCGGAGCTTTCAACTTTAATATAGGCCTAATGCTGGATAGTTCAATGAATAATAATGCATCCTATTTTAATTGTGATATTTTGTGAGTAAAATCTGAATCTTCAATGTAACCACTTACATTCTCTGTCAGGTAAATGTAGTAGTACAATGTTTTCCTCTGAAGTAGAAGTACACAGTAAGACAGTAGTATATAGCTGAGTTTCATTGGAGTCCTCCTGTAAATTAATTCGGGGGAACAATAAATTGTTCTGGAGAAAGCTACAAGCAGCAATACCTCAGACCAAGAGTTTTGAACGTGCACTGCATTAGTAGATTAAACAAACCAGATGTAGATTTGAACCAGGTTAGCTGCTTTTAGTCTTTATGCTAAGATAGGCTAATTAACTGCAGGCTCTAGCACAATATTTAACAAACAGATATGATTGTGGTATTGATTTTAATCCCATCCTCTCATTTCCCAACAAGTCAAACTATTCTTTTAAAGCAAAAGTTTGCACATTTAGGAAAATATGCTTATTCCTTTGAGCTTATAGGTGCTGGTAGGTGTGGTGGATATAGGTACCTTTTGACAAAGCCAGGCTAGCAGTTACTCCCTGTTTCCAGTCATTATGCTAAGCTAACTGGCTGTTGGCTGTAGCTTCATATTTAACGCACAGATATGGGAATGGGTTCGCTCTTCTATCTAACTCTCCACAACCAAGTGGATGAAAGTATTCCTTTAAGGGGTCACAAGCCAAAATGTTCAAAACTAATAGTTAATATTTTTATGATTGCCCATTTTTAGGCTTGCACTTATGTGTGATGTAACTGCACATGCAAATGTAAAATCATTGATGTAATGTTTTAAAGTTGTTACGGAATTCAGTTGGACCATGATGACTGCCACACCATCAGGGACCAAGTTATAACAAAATCCTTTCCATCTTATTTCACATAAGGAAGGACACGGACTGTATTATTTACAGAAGTTGGAGTATCCTTCAGTTTTGCAGTTAACACACTGCTTTGATAGTTCCTCAAATCAAAGCTTGTCCCAAAGGAGGGCATTCCTTTGATCTAGTGATCTCAGACCGTTTTGCTATGATTTGAGTGCTTCTCCCCAGACAGTCTCTCAGGCACCTCAACAGCTGATTCATAGTGGGTTCCATTTCAGAGTTTTATTGACTCCTGCCCCACGGGGCGCTGGAAATGCACAGGTTGGTTGCCATGGATGTAAGACAAACCTGCACAGGGCGAAAAAAAAAAACATCTCCCCTGAAGCCCTGCTCAGCAGGCTGAATATTTGTGCATTGTGTGGGCGACGTGCAGGAACCTCACAACCGGTGAATGAAAACACGCAGTCCTGAGAGACTTACTGACAGACCAAAGCTCAAAGGCCGTCTGCGTCTTTATTCTTTCTATTTTTTTCCACCCCAGTTGCCCAGCTATCTTTTGGCTATGAAATGACTTGAAAGGCAGCGGTCAGGTTCATTTAAGGACGAGATATTCAAATGTTAAGGCACATTTCTCTAAAGCAAACCCAAAAATGTAATGAGCCATTACTGTGCTTTGAAGCTCAACACATAATTAACATCTCGAGCACTTGTTTTCACTTTATTTGTGTTACTCACTATGTTAAAGCATTGAGCGCTTTTTCTACATATGCCCTTGAAGATTTTTTATAACCGTGGCCCATTACAAGCAGAAAAAACATCAAGTCCCCCAGGAAAACAAACATTTTAAATAGCATTTTATTGGTCCGTGTTATTTCTCAGTGTCTCCTGAGTGCTTCAGACTGTTATCCATCTACATTCCTTTAATTTCTTCACCCCCCCAAACTCCCCTCTCCCTTCAGCTGCATCATATAAAAGATGCCTAATTGAAGACTTTGCACAAAACAAATGACCACATTAGCCTGCCCCCTTTTAACTCGTCCTTCTTCCTGTCTGTGGTTGCAATGCATTATACACTCTGCTTGTTCTCTGTTGTCTCTAAAATTACAGCGCAGGCTGCCAATCATTCGGAGACTAAAACTAAGGGACTTGTTTTTCTGCAGAGCCCAAACCCACCCACCTCCTAAGAGAGATATATTTCTTCCTGTACTCCACAAAAGTGTTTGTGATGAAGCAGAACAGTAATACTTCTGAGGGCAACCAGTCAACGTAAAATTATATTTCAATTTCAAAACCACCTGTAAAGTTGTTGGCCCGTTTTCACTTCCATTATAATCTGAAAAGACCCAAAACAAAACTCACAGTCACACAAGATAAAATAAACAATTCACTCATATTAATTCAGCATCATTGAACACTCCCTGGATAGGAAAGACGGATTAAATGCTTGACTTGTGTTTCTTTTATTTCTGCACATGAACAGCAAAACAGCTCCTTTTTCTCCCCACTCTGTTAAGATCTAAGAACCTCCCAGACATTTCTGTCCCTCCGTGCTTCCCATACATATGGTGCCACAGTGAGTTTTCTCTATGTGACAAAGGCTCTTAAAACCTCTACGGCCAAACAGAACAATGCCACGTGGGTGGCTCTCTATCTCTGGTGTGTGTGTGTGTGTGTGTGTGTGTGTGTGTGTGTGTGTGTGTGTGTGTGTGTGTGTGTGTGTGTGTGTGTGTGTGTGTGTGTAAACAGATATTGTAGACTGAGTCAAAGAGTCTGCATCAACATTTGAACAAGCATCGGCTTTCATCAGCACATATTTACCTTAATAGCAAGACAAACAATATTGAATAGGCGGGAAAGAATAGTTAAGGAATACTTCACCCTCAAAATGATCATTTGTATATAAATTAATCACCCCATGTTACCTTGAATTTGTAAAGAAAAGTTACATGCCTCTACGGTAAACGAAGAATCCAAAAACGGAGAATATAGGGAGTAATAGTTAAAAGGTAACACGGGGTGAGTAATTGATTTACAAATTATTATTTTGAGGATGAAGTATTCCTTTAAGGCAGAGTTGGTAATGTTGAAAAGCAAGCAAGATTTCAAAGTAGCATCTCCTCGGGGCTCCGACCCACACACAGACGTGCACGAGCACCGCTGCTTCAGAGCAGAGCGGAGGAAGGACCGCAACTTTACTTCATGTCTCATTCGGCGGTAAGCAAACACATAAAATTATCATACTGTACAACAAACAAACAAACACGACTACTGTTAGCAATGCGGCGATGACGCGTATTTAGCCCAGGCTCGTACACGGGAGGGTTAGAGTACACGCAGCGGGGCAAGGAGGCATTTCATTGGTTCTTTCCAAGCAAACCGCGAGGCATTGATTGGTGGGCGTTTTTACAGGATTACAGCAGCTACAGATGACGGATCTTTTTCGCTCATTTTTCAGAGCCCATAAGTTATTTATTGCTGTCGGGGCGTAAAGACCATTTCAAACAATTAATACAAAAAAAGTGTATATTGAAAATGGTTACCGATCCTGCCTTTAAGTTTGTGGTACACATTTTTTTCATGTGCAATTTGATTGAAGTTATGATAAATATGAACCACTTTTTACCAGCTATGTACCAGTTGGTGGTGGTAACGTGCCAACAAATGCTCCTTTTACACAACCTGTTCAAGGCGGAAATGTTATTCTGCCTCGCCATTTTGTATAAAAATGTACGGACACGGAATGGTGGGACAGAGTTGTTCCACCGCTAATCCGTCAGTGTAGGTAGTAACAGAGCCGAATCGACGTCTGTGTCTAAAAATCACACACTGGAGAAGCATTATGCCTCCGTAATGGCGAATAATCCTTACGTCAGTATTACGGAATAGCTATGTGTAAAAGTGGCTAAAGTCAGCGATGAAGAAGACTGCTGGCAAGCAAATGTTAAAAAACAACGCAGGATTTTAAATATTAAAAAACAGCTTTGCAAATGTTTTATGGAGGAAGGAAACCCATTCAACATGTTTAAATCCCCATGGATACACACAATGTGTTGGAGAGAAACTGGATGTAAACATGACTTGTTTGTTTACAAGAAAACTCCACAGGGTACCTTTCAATCAACATAGCTCTGGTTTCAGTTTCAACTGTTGGCTGGCCTAAACAAGAAATCTGAATATGTAAACATGGTCTAATTATTCAATAAATCAAGAAAATAATCATCAGATCTATCAATAATGAAAAGAACAGTTTGCAGCCCTTGTTTGGACTGCAGTTAAATAAATCACAAAAACGCCTTAGGAACACTACATAATGACTTAATAAACGTAACATTAAGAGCAGTCACTCTGCTGCAGAGATTCTAATATGAGACTTAAATTGCTAAACGTCTGTTGCCACTTGTATTACGCAGCCTGGATGTAGCAGCCGCCAATGTTTGTTGACTGATGAGAGCCGATGTTGACAGGGATCTCTGTTTGGTTTGGCAGGAGAGCACACTGGCTGCCATTCCACAGATGAAACCATGAGAGTGCTGCTCGTTTTGTGAGTAGGGCTTCCAGCTTCTGCAGTTTTGACTTGTCCTGTGCGAACAAACCAGCCAGCTCTTAGACTGTTACGAGAGTAGTATTGTCTGTGTAGCGAAAGCCTGATTTAGCTTACTCTTCTGTGCCAGAGTCCTTCATTGCTGTCCCAAAACCCAACAAATAAAATAAATGGTCCACACTGTTGACATGTTCTTCATTTGAGTCAATCCCACACACACACTGTCCGGCTGCTGTAAATACTCACTGGAACACTAAATTAATAAATAATCCCCTGCTGGAAACAATCCCCAACAAATATACTCATTATTCCTGTTTAAAGTAACATTTGCTAACAACTTCATGTTTTGGGTGTGTGACCCGTTAATATATAATTAGACGCGGTGGCCCGACGTTATCTGACGTTTCTGCTTTGCTTATTTTATGCGTTGCTTTGCTCGGGTCTTTGATAAACTAAATATACCCAACGGCAACATCAACTGCTGCTGTTGTTGTGTTGGGGAAACTCAGGCTGTCATTTTCTTTAGTCTGTGGCCCAACAGGTAAATTAGGTCTCCAACCTAACGCTAGTAAAAGTGATGGTATTGAGATATGAAACAAAACATGTATACACTTTAAACCAACAATTGAAATAACTCTCCCCCATTTGCCCAGCGTTGTTAAAGTGTATGTACGTGCATAGGGGTGTTCTACCCGGAAGTTAAGTAAAAACAAGTTAGGTAAACAAACTTTATTTTTTAAATTTGTTCTATTGAGAGATGATCTACGTTTTTGTTAGTTTAATACTTAATAACGCCAGCCTTGTCCAACAACTTTCATAAAGCTGTTTGCAACTTTGTTTTAAGTTATCAGTATTTTAAAAAGGTGGCATGCTTCATAAACGCTGAGTATTTTCGTTCACCTTCAGGGTAGACACATCAAACATCTGACGACACAAACAGGGCTTTGCCCCTGCAAACCTCAACTAGAACACTGTGATCATGCTGAGACTCTCCTATAAATCATTTGAGTTTAGGAGGAGGATAACAGCACGTCTTTAAAGTGAGAGACATCGTTAAAGAGAATTGGCTTAATGATATGTCTGAGACTGTACATTCAAGTCATAAGCTCTGTATTTGTTTCCCACTCATTTTAGCTTTCATATGATATCCATCAGCTCGAGTGGGTGAAACATCCTACGCTGGGCAGGGAGAGCACACAGACAGAGGCACGTTGATGCCTGTAAGTTAACTGTCAGTCATTGCTGAATGAAAGGATGGAGACGAATGGAAAACAATGAATGAGAGAAAGAGGTTGAAAACAAATGTGGGGATGGGTGGCAGCCTGTTTACAACGTTCCAGAACTCTAAATATGAGGATTTGATTCTCTTTTTAGGACACAGTAAAGCAGGACACATTGCACAGGAAGAGAAGCTATTAGTAAAAGCCCCAGTACATATCCCTGACAGACATTCACCCTTACAGTCTCCTACAGGTAACCTATCTAATCTCGAGATCAGAGTGTAGCGGTAGATCTGGAAGGAGGACAGACCCTCCTCTGTTTGCTCTGAAGTGGAGCCTCACTGCACGCACACATGCACTGACTCATCCACTGTTTTTACAACACCCACACAAACCCAAACTCCTAAATGTGTACTCCAACTCGGAAACACACACAAACATCTACAATTACCCATGTAAACATTTGCGCTCTCATCTCAACATGTGTTTATGAAGTTCAACCTTTACGACGGTGATGACTAAACACACACACTGGTTAACTCTTACCTTGAAAAGCAGCAACGTTGCGCGAGATGAGGAACTTGAGGCTGGAGCTGGACGTCTGGACGAGGTTCTGGATGTCTCTCCGGGCCGCCACCTGGTACTTCTCCTCCATCTTTTTGGTGCAGCAGGTCAGGTTCTTGGACATGCACACCTGAAGGTCTAAACCTAAGAGTCATTGAGAATAAATGTTATGATCTTAAAAACATAACAGACAAGGGGCTAGGATTAAAATTGTTTCTCAATCTGCAACTTTATTTCCTAATCCACTTAAGCCATAAATTACATACTGTATGTTTTTGCTCAAAAGAAAAATATTAACACATGATATTCTTGAAAAATACAAAATAATATAAAGTAACATCAACATAGTCAAATATAACTGATAATAAACTTGGTATATGGGTTAAACATATGTTTAAATTGTGCAGCAAACAGAATCTTTTTATTTAAGATTTTTTCTCAGAACAGGTACATGGTGTAAAAACGACCTGCATTTTTCAGAGAAAGGAATGTTTACCTCTGTGACTTGAATGTAATGCTGATACAGTACTTGAGAATCATAAACATGAGGCAGGGGATTTGCATGCTCTCTATGGGTGCCCCACTTTCCAAACACATTCCACAGACATGCAAGTCAGGAGAATTAGACACCTTAAACCCTCGCACCTTAAACCTTAAAACCCCCTTACTTCGGGGAGTAAGAATGCGTCTAACCGTCTTTTGTATTATCTGCATGATACAACTGTCCAAAGTGGCAAGCAGCATTCAACCGCAAGAGAACAAGACTAAGAGTCCAAAGCCATGCAATCTATCCAATGGAGATATTTCACTCAGAACCACAAAGGTCAACCTGTGGCGCTAGAGGAAAAGTCAGGGGATCATGATCATAGTCAGTCTGGGGACCATGAATGTCTGAACAATCCCCGTTGATATATTTCAATTAAAGAGTAACAAACTGAGATTGCCATCCTAGAGACACACACAGTAGCACAAATAAACTAAGGTGATGGTAATGGTAGTATGTATGCCTTAAACATATGTTAACATCTTACAATCTTAACAAGTATGTAAAGTAGTATAACACAATGGTTACGTATTTCTAGCAAGTTAAAATATGCTTTAGTGGAGCAAGAAAACCAAAACACGTAGATCCTGAGAGGAGATCTGAGTCAAAGCGTTATCGCATAAGCGTTAAGTGATGTCTCAGGTTTTCCACTACGGACAAATGTAAGCAATCTGCACACATAGGGGACAATCAAAACATCTTAAAAGAGACCCAAAACTCTGCAAAAGCCTCTCTGACATGTCTAGGCACAGAGTGTGCCGAGCTGTTGCCAGAGCTGTTGCTATCAGCTCCATGCGAGGTTCAAGGAGAGGGAGCAGAGCGGGCGATGGCACACGTGGAGGAATTTAAACTCTCCCAGATAAGACCTCTTGAAAGAGCCCCAGGTCTTACTTTTTTTTTTTTTTCTTTTTTTTACCTAAATGCTTCCCGGAACTATTTCGTAAAAGAGCAGCATATTTTGGCCTAGGTGATAGACTTCTGACTTACTGTGTTCTGACCTAAACTAAAGATTCCTGGAATTTCTGAAAGTTATTTTTCATAAGCCCACACGCCCAATTATTGAAAACTTCTATTAAAAAAAAAAAAAAAATAAAAAAAAAAAGCATGCTCTAGGATCAACTACACCTCTAGCTATCTCCCATTACACTATCTGATGTATTTCAGTTCATTTATCTGAATCCATCAAGGAAACGATTTACATCTTTCCAACGTCAAGATGCATTTGGACTTGGAGGACGTGTGTGAGGCTGCCAGAAAGGTCAACAGGGGTGCAGCTATAAACAGTAGCAAGTGTTTTTACAGGGTTAGTAGAGATCAGGAGCTTATCATCACTACTAACAGAGGCACCCACTGCGCACAATTTATCTCAGAGAAAGTACTACTCAGTTAAGAAACAGCACAGAGATTTAGATTCACTCTGGCTCATTTTAGGGGCAGGAGTGGTGATGGCATTTATAAGGGTTATTTAGAGGTTTAGGAGGCATTTGGGGGTTTTCTGTTAGTGTAATCAGTTTCATCACAGCGGCAGAGGAAAGGAGTGGTGAAGTTTGTAGGGAGCAGTTTGTGGCAGGATGGTAGTCAACACCATTAAAAGATTTACTTTTCCGAGAGAGAGCAGCATGCAAGCCGTCCAGTCAATGACAGCCCACATGAAATATCCACACCCCATAATTCCCCCCCTAAATCTTGTAGAGGAGTATCATGTGGAATTACATTATGGGTGGTGTTCAGAAAAGTTAAGTGAAGCCCAGTTTACCTAACTTTACACAAAATAATTCCTGTTTATCCGGGCAAGCCACTTATCTGCTTTAGACAGCCGAAAAGGAGCATAGTATGGTTTCTTTTTCAGTCATGACCAACAAGTAATCTCAGCAGCTTTAGGTCCTAGTTTCATATTTTATATTAACCCATGTAATACAGTGTAAGTAAACAATAAGGGATACCTTTTACAGGCTATTTTGTTATGCAAAAACAAGGAAAAATCTATCTCCAAGCATGTTTCTGTAACTATTGCTAAGCATTCAGAGTATTTGAAATATTTCAACATTTCTTATGAACCTGACACACTGCTGAACATAAACTAGAGTAAATGTGTGTATGTCTAAAGAGTCTAAAATAACTTATGTGAGTGGTTTTCTTGCAGCAATTTTATGACACATACACAGTATTAGGGCTGCCACCTCTTAGTCGATTAGTCGACTAATCGGTCGTTTTGGTCTTAGTCGACTAAGATTTCTTTAATTGATGAGTCATTTTTTATGCTTATTCATGCTTAATTACTAATTTCCAAGAAACTTATGAGCACATTTCTGGTAAACACAAGATTTAAAGTGGTGCTTTTGCAGGATTAATTGTGGAGAAACTCAGTTTTACAGATGGTTCATTAACTACATTTATATTGTGCTTTTCTAGTCTTAATCACCTCTCAAAGAGCACAGCTCTGTCGATTACATCAACTAATCGACAAAATCATATAAGTGTTAGTCGACTAAGAATTTCTTTAGTCAAGGACAGCCCTACACAGTATATCTTCTAAATATCTTGATTTAAAAGTCACACATGAAGATGCACTTTAAACCGCCTATGGCTCTCCTGGTCTACTGTCTATATTATTATCATGACTGCACACATGCTTCTAAAATGTGTTTTTAAATGTGTGTTTGGTAAAAACTGTACTTCAAGAGTAGAGTACTTCAAGAAGCCAGAAAATGACAGGTTAAAACGCTACAGTGCAGTAAGTGAGCTCCACAGCAAGGTAATATGGTGTTGAATGACTTCCCAGGGATATTTCTTTCAATCAGTGGTTGGCAATGGCATGTTGACGCTTTGGTTGCTATGAAGATGTATATCAAAGTAAATATGCAAATTATCAAAATAAATAATTATAATAATGATTTGTATTAGTGGCTGGTTTATGAGAATGTAACTGAAGGGGAAAACAAAAAGAATTATCCAGACAAAACACACCCACACCCACACACACACACACACACACACACACACACACACACACACACACAGCTGCACATGGTTAACTCCAACATACCTGGTCTGGGGCTTAACGGCAATAATTGATTTGGTCCAATTTGTCTGAGTTGGAAAACTTTCCGCACTTCGTCGCATCTGTTTGGGCTTCCAAACCCTAATCCAGAGCAACACGCCATGAAGAAAACGTAGTTCGTCCACAGCACACCCATTTTAATCAAATCCACACAAAAAAAGAAGCTTGTTTGTAAGTTAAGGTTTCTTCTAAACCTTTAGTCCGCTCAGGTGAGTCCCGTCCACATCTCAGGTTTCAGGGTTGAGCGTCGACCATGTGGCGTTTGTGTTTGTGTCGGTGAAACGCTCCAGATAATCATTTCAGTCCAGACTCGCGAAGAGAAAGTTGCAGCGGTGTGACGAGCCTGTTTGAAAGCGGCATGTTGTCCAAGTTCGCTGGACCGACAGCAGAGGCGGTACCGTAACGTTACCTGGACTCAGCGGCCGGCTGGGTGTACAGCTGAGCTGCGGCCTGACAACGCCATCTAGTGGACCCGCCCCAACTCTGATTTAAGACTTCATGATTTAGGCCTACCTTATTTTTAATGACAATTTCATGTGAATTAGCTACTTAAGAAAACAAAAACTCACTTCAGTTTGTTTGATCATGTTTCATTTAAATTAGTTTATTCATGGTTAGTATTGTGATTTGTAAGGGATTTATTCATGGTTTGGTTCACAAAAGACATGAGTAATTTAGCTATTTTAATGTCCTTTATTCAAAATTCAGCTAGACAGCAGCAAAGAAAACAATTGCAATAAAATGGCTTAAAAAAGAGTCGCCAAACCAAGCTGAATGGCTAACAATTTTAAGAAATATTTACACCATGGAAAAAATTATATTCGTTGAGATTACAGAGAGAACTTTTCATTGAAAGATGGGCACCATTAATGACGGTGATGGAGGACCGTTAGAACTAACACTGATTATATCTGCCAGGTGAACTTGTATACAACCCATATTTTGTGTTAAGTTGATGTTTGTTCTGTTTACATTGTTTATTTTCAATGTTAATTATTTTGTATTTCTTCTCTTCCTTGTAGGTAGCCTACTTCTGGACATATTCTCCTGTGGACTTGACCATATACGTAAGAGCGTGTGAATGTTATGACCCCTTGTAAAGGATATTGTTTTATGAAGAATATTCAAAATAAAAAATAAGAAACAAAAAAAAATCAGCTAGACAATTAAGAAAGTTGATAACTTTAATGACTCCTGACTCATTTTGTTTATATAATTTATTTAAAAAAAACTTTAAAAATAGTTAACATCACAACTGCAAGCCATCAATGTATCATGTCAATTTTCATTAAATTAGAAAAGAAAGTTATGAATTAGAGGGTTGTTTTAATTTGCTGGTCCTAAATAATGTGAAATTAATGTTTTCCCCTCAGTAAATCCTTACCAATTTTAAGAAGAGTTGCATTAAAAAGTATGTAAAACTATAAAGGATTTGGTTAGTTTTTCTACATTTTTATTACAACTTGTGGGGTCCGCATCCAACCACCAAAAAATGCATAAAGGCCAAACTTAAACAAATTACAGATTGAGTACTTCATGTGCTTTCATGGTCAATTCACATTTCATGAGCATATGCATATCCTTTGTTTGGACTTTTATTATGCTAAATGGATGTCTGACTACTCCAATCATTCTCTCCTTAGTTATAACCAGTACTGCTATTGAACGTGGACTACTGGGTTCAAACTGCAGTCTTCAACGCTGCAATCTTAAATGTCTGTCTGGTGCTCATTGCAGACTGCATCACTGCTGCTCAACTTTATGTTACAAGATAGATTAGAACATGCAGCATGTAAATTCAGTTTGGAAAGGATTCCTTTAATGTGGTGACATGGTGGTCAATACACAAGGTCAATACACCTTAACTAAAAACAATACTGGTAAAGTGTTTAATCAGAATGCCGTAAGCGTGAGAATCAGGTTATTGGCCATAAAAACAGATTTGTTGACAAAAACACCTTTGGCCATCACATTCCATTTAGTTTAAACCAGTGTTCCATAAGGTGGTATTACAAAATACCAATACTATGATTTAAAACCTTTTCAAAAGCTTCCACTTAATACCCAGCTTAACATTTTTTTTTTTTTGGGGGGGGGGGCATTGTTTAATGCCTGTAACCCATTGTGAGATTTGCATAAGAAAACATTCAGAGAAAGTAAAAAGTGTAAACAATTTAATATATACCAAGCAACATTACAATTAACCAATTTAAAAAAACACCATTAATAATCATTTGAGCATATGCAGACCAAAGCATCACAGGACATCAGCAGCAGTTTTCTGATAAACACTAGGTAAGGATCAAGGTCAGCTCCATCTCCTCGTTCCTATACAGGCCGGGACAAGTGCAATACCTCCAGGTACACAGCATTGCTACTAATCCCCACCTGCACAGGAAGGGACATCTCTAAATATCAAAAAAAAAAAAAAAAAAAAAAAAAAAGTACATGCAAATACCCACCATGCAGTAAAAAAAAAAAAAAAGACATCTTGCTGAGTAACCCCACTTGGCAGAACATAGTTCATTAACCTAGTCAGTTTTGCATGGATTTGCACAGCAAATATCAGTTAAAGCTGAATGCAAACCAGCAAAACTGACCAAGTGATGATTAACAGATCTCAATCCCATAATTATAAACATCTGAGCTTCAGAAAGATGCAGTTAGTTAGAAGTACTTCAAGTGCTCACATTGCAGTAGATGAGAAAAACACTACCTGCACTATAAGCACTTTAGTACTGCTGAAACTGAGACTCGATATGGAATACTCCTGTATTTTTAAAACAGTGTTACGTGTGTATTATGCAAACAGATTGTGTTTGATGTGACACCCCCAAAACCAAAAATCTAAACAGGTGGAGAGCAAGCAGGCCACCATCAGTTTTGCATAGATTTGCACAACTCATCTATTCTTGTAGTGCAACTATGCAAAACTAGCAGAGAACTGCAAGATATTTAAGGCCCAATTAGAAATTAAAAATGGTCTGGTGGCGCATATCACAGCCCCTTATGCCAGAAGGAGCACTTAGGGCAGTAGGTGCTAGTCTATTTCACTATCTGCACTAGATGCACCTTAGCACAAAGACAGTACTTCAAAATGACATGTAACATCAAAGAATGTGAACATCAGTGTCAGGGTATTGCTGTAAGTGCCTCCACTGCAGTAGATATTACATAGAACTACCTGCACTGTAAGCACTTTGACAATACACGGACTGATTACAGCATCGCTGGCCTCCAGCACCATGGGGACGACGGTCACACTGCTCCAGGTATCAATTTTCTGTGGGGTACTGCACTTCATGGTGGATCTGAAAATAAAAACGACACATAGGATTAGGTCAATAAATACGACTTTTTGGCATTGCAACAAGTTACATACGCAGGTTGATATGTGCGCATGTGTGACCAATTTCTTGTAATTAAAGTCGTACCTAAAAACGTTTCCCTCCATCTTAAATGTGACTTGCTATAACTGGTTAGTCGATTAAAAACACGAGTTAGGTGTTGTGATACAAGATGTTATGATTTATCGCAGCAGCACGAGGTCACTGAAAACATGAATGAGCAGCACAGCCTGCGGCCCGCGTTCCCTGCGACACAGGAGCGCCTGCGCAGGGAACGGTGTTGTTCACCCCTCCCCCATCGTCTTTAACATGGCGCCTCGAAGTGCGCCAACCTTAGCATAAACGACTTTAAAACAATCACGCTAAACGCCAACGTTGTATTGCACGCTGAAATTTGCAATTGCGTGTTTATTTAGAGAAAACAAAGTGGCTTGCCGTTACGGACCTCCTAGAAAACACGACAACCGTCCATGTAGAAACAGATGCTAGCAGCAACCAGCAGCTGTGCGCTGGTTGGGCAGGTAGCTTAGCTAGCTGCGAGCTGGTGTTAGCTTGGTGAAAACATGGCAAACCGTGTTAATACTACAGTTACAATATCTAACGTTAACACTTGGAGATGGCACAGGAGCAGTTTGGGCGTTTTCAGTAAACAGTTGGCTCATTTTTAGATGTGGTTTGCAGACTAATAAAATTTAGACTTTGACGACACTGATTAATAACGTTAGCCTTTAGCCAACAACAAACGAGTACACGTTTGAAAATACACCTATATCTGCCCCGGTGGATTAGCTGTATTCATCTACCATCTTTATCTTAATGTTATACCAGCCTTAATAATGTTATGTTTGTGCTTACCCAACAATACAGTTAGGTTGAGTGTATACCGCTAGGCTAGGCTAAGCTAAAACGCGCGGCCTAAAAGTGCCCCATGTGCTGCTGCTTTGTTCTGGGGGCACTTTAACTCACACACCACTGCACTCGAGACTGAGCAACAAATTAACCACATTTACAAACTTACTTTTCAAATATCTGACTAGCGTGTTTATAATAACTCGGATGTTGTTATCGGGAGACCGGATTTGTGTCCCACGAGTTGCTAAAGCGCAGCGAAGAAAGCTACGGACAGCTTTTCAAATCTCCCTCATGATTCCCTCAATGGTGGAGCAGAGGGGGCTGCCATGCGCCTCACGTTACACTGTTTTCATCGCCAGCATATCATTTATGTTTTAATGTTGGGATATCCCCACCAGCATGATATTCAGACACATTAAAACACATCGTTAGAGATTTCATTCTCAAAACGGAGATAAAAACAGAACCCAAAACCCGACTTCCTTGCCTATAAACATGCGCTCCGTAGACACTCACCAGCCGAAATCCACCATCTTCGCTCACTTGCTTGGGCTGCCGTGTAGTCTCTCACCGACAAAAGAGAGAAATAAATACGTAACTATTCCGAAAACTTTCCTACCGGCGGACAAAAGCGAAACATAAAGTGAAATCCGAACCGACCGTGAGTCAATCTATAGCGCAGATACGCTGGTTTAAATGATTGTGGGGTTAGGAAAGTGGCGCGAAGGCGACCAGTTGGTAACCATGTGGGTGAATGAAGGGCGGCTCCCACTGAACGTAAATATCTAGCTACAACCCCCAACTCTCCCTATTAGCATACATAAACTACGGTACTTCCGACCACATCTTCAACCAAACAGCATCCACCTCTCCGAAGGAAGGAGAGTAGGAGAGAGATACAGACAGGGATCACTGCGAGTTTCAACACCCTTTAGTATAACAATAAATATATGCATGCATATCGGAAAGCATCCTGCTTAGTCATACAGTTTTATGTCCATTAAAGTTTTTCATTATGAAAATATATAATATTAAACCATGGTTTTTATTTTAATCAAAATAAGCGCTGAGTAGTAAAACTAATCTATAACGTTATTGGCCACATTTTATTCTTTAGGTGCTAGATGTTTGTTTAATACAAATTAAAACAACTTGTTGCTGATCCACGATGCATTAAAATCAGCCCACAGTGTGTTGTTTTCACACGCATCGACCTGTAGCTCATGTAAATTAGTTACAGTTTTTGTCGGCCCCCATACAAAGAAGAACAAAAATGTTTGTTTTTTTGTATTCTCATTCTGAAATCAAACAAGTTTAGCATATTGTTGTGAATTGTAATTTAGGCCACCTTTAAAGATACAATGACAAAACAATTGATCAGTTATGAGCTGCTCTAGAAGACATGAAGTATGTGTACTTCTTTAAACAAATATTATTCAAAATACATGTTAGAAAGTAGTCAGTTATTCATCAAGCACCCATTATAAACTCAGAGTATGTGGGTTGTGATCAGTAATCCTATTGTTCACAACCTACAAACAAAGGTCTATCAAAAGTGTTTTTTATAATAATAATAATAATAATAATAATAATAATAATAATAATAATAATAATCAACACTATCTTTTCTATCTAAATGTTCAAATAAATTCAGTTCATCAAATCAAAATAGGTTAACAGTGATATTAGATTACAGTTGATTCTCTAGCTTTTGAAAAGTTTTCTATTATAGCCTAATTAGAAATTGATTGATACTGAGACAACACTGAGTTTTGGGTTGGAATGATCTGTTTTAGGCTAAGCTTACATTTACTTGAGTAACACTTCAACAGAAATTCCAGAAAAAAAACTGTTAAACTTACTGTTTTACAAAAGTAAGCTCCAACAGCTGATTCAAAGCAACATTTCTATCTGAAATAATGGTGATAATATTAATAATAATAATAATAATAATAATAATAATAATAATATAAGCAAATAATTAAAAGATAAAAATGAAACAGATTTTTCAAACAGACAGTTTTTAAAATGTATTTAAACAATTGTTTTGAGTTAGTAAAACACGTAACATTAGCCTGTTAGTGATATTTTTGCATTTTGCCTTCAAAGTCAAGGCCTAAAACACCAGTACTTCTCATATAGTAACCCAAACGATTTAAACCACATATACTTGGTTTTGTGCAGCATGAAAAATCGGTGGTAATTAAAACTTATTAGGATTATAAAATGTTTACAATTATGCTGCCTTTTGGGGATTTTTTTTCCCACTGAAATAAACCAAAATATTTGTAACATTGCATGCCCACAGTGAGCTCACAATATGCCCCGTCTTTCTTTCTTCTCAGATATAAAACAAAACAGCTGGATGTTGTGGAGACATCACAACCAAAAGGCAAAAGCCATCAAACCACAACAGAAGAAGTCGAATACTACAAACTCAGGGCCCTCAGACAGGATGTAGAGCCCAGACTCACTTTTTTTCTGCATCTAGTTAAAAGTGAAACCTCTAACAGCACTTTAACAGTAGATTCATATAAATATTTGAAATTAAAGAGTTGTTAAAACACTTTAAAGTGAGTAAAAAGCATGCATACATATGTATATGTATATGCTAATATTCTATAATGTAATACGAGCCTCCAATATATGTTTCAGATGTTTGCTGCATTCTGCAAAATTGACTTTTATATTAAATATATAAGCTCCCAAAGTTCTGTGTTTTCTAATATGTTTATGATGGGGATGACCAGGATTTTGAATTTACACTTTGATTAAAAACATACAGTTATTCATTACAAGACAAAATGGTAAATATCATTTTACCAGTTGGCATGATTTAGGTTACTATCTTTTAACTTAAAATGAATAAAATGTAGAACTGAGTGGCATACCTCACTCACCTTTTGTTTGCACCATTCTCAGTTGGATATGGTACCAGTGAGAGTAAGATTTTCTCAAGTAGTCTACTGAACTTAACAATGTTGAGGTACTTTAATTGAGTGTTCCCATTTTATGCTACTTTAAAGCTCTACTTGACTACATTTCAGAGGGAAGATTTTACATAAAAAAATAAGCATATAAAATGCATTACAAAATCCTTTACCATGTCATGTTTCAGATGCCTATGAGTTGTTAGCAGTTTCACCAAAGAGACATTTCCCATCTTAACTTCTCACATGGTTTAATTTAAATAATTGTTTGAAGCCCAAACAGGTCAAATTATCCAATATTTTCTTCCTTCACACTGTTGTATTGGTACTTTTTAGTAAAGTAAAGTAAAGGTTTTGAGTACTTCTTCCACCACTGTAACCTACTGGTATGAGTGTCCCCTGCATATGCGGTGCCAGGGAAGGGCTTTGTGGTGCTGTTTAGGATAGCCATAGCACATCCAAGAAATTTTGATTTGGCCAAACGGTGCAGCACGCATTAAACCTTTGACCTAACTTCTACTTCCTGTAAGCCACTAGCCAAAGCACAATGTTTTGGAAACTTTAGCATTAACGAAGCATGTGGAGTCCATATAGGTGGAGACTCCATCTAACTGTGACGTTTTGGGACCGATTGGCAGGATTGCTGGTAAGAGTAAATTACGTGTACCCAGCTAATTTAAATAGCTCCCGTTACTGTATTGTGTGAACACTTAACTTCATTCGACCAAAACAAGTTCCTTCACGAGACCATTTTGCAGATCCACCGTCTCTGCGAGCTTAGCGCTGCCCAAGACGATTGTAATTGGTTTAAAGAAATGCAACCCAGAGTGTTTTTTTCCCCCTATCCTGGCAATGCGAGGCCAAGGTGTTCGTAACTGGCATCATGAGTGTGTATGATTTCAGAATCTGGGGCTGAAATGTGCACAAACTTGTGTCTGTTGCTTGCTGCTTGTGTGCGAACCCTGTCCGTTACATAATTGTGTGAAATGTTATATTCAGAGGTGTGTTTTTAAGTAAGCCGGATTTTGAACCTTACATCTGTATCTCTTGAGCTGAATATCTCGCCTTTTGTTCAACACAGAATGACATTGTAACTGTCGCGGAGGGGGTAGTGCGAATGTGTACGTGTCGGGGGTGTTGCAGTAGAAATTAAACTGTGGTGACTAGCACATTAATGGGAAAATTTCAGAGCCCCCTCACTGAAAAGTAGCCCCATAGCACCAGTAAATCTCTGGCGCCGCCACTGGTCCCCTGCAGCTTTCAGAACAAGTAACACAAATCCTTCCAATGGTATGTAAATACAGTTATAGAAATGATAAAAACAAGTGTTTTTTTCAAGTACACCCGGTCTATTTTCATTGGAGTTTGATAGCAAAGAAACAGGGGATGATCCCTTCCAAACCACATTTTCCCCCATTAAATGCAACCGTTGTGTTGTTTAGAGTATAACGGAGGTTTGATCAAAAATCTGTCAGGGGTTTTTGCATTTCAATACAAAGCATTGGAATGACAACAACCCATTGTTATTAGTGATGTGTTGTTTTGAGAAGCTACACAAATGTGAGTTGCTCCAAGGCAGATGTGCTGAAACCTACTGATCTTTTAAAGAGGGTACAATCTGCTGCTGACCTTCTGTGTTTTTTTGTGTATCATGTGTTGAATTCTGTGAATTTATCACAAACATACTGTTTGATTGTGACACAGCATGGTAGTTGGCCAGCAGAGGGAACTAGCAAACTAAATACTGTAAAGACATGATTGCTTTTCAACTGTAAGAGGAAGCACTAACCACAACTTCCCCATTCCTGGAGTTTCTGTAGTTAAAACAGTCAGCTTTAGGCAACCAATTGAGTTTCAGAGAGGAGATGGTAGTGTGTGTTACCAGCTGCTGATCGATGACATTTTCCATTATTTACGTAACTGTGAAATTGTTCTTTTCTGCATGCTGACGTTGCTGTTAATAACACCTGGTTGTCCTCAGACAGGCATGGTGTGAGTCCACTTCAACAATGTTGGATTCAGCTTCAATGCTCAGACCTCCAACTGACCAACAAATATAAACCTTTCTACCCTGATACCAGAATATCTCTTCTTCTTCTCCCACATCTCTGGGCACACAGTGAGAGCTCAGTCATGACCCCCCAACCCCCTACACAAAGCCAGTGGTGGGGCTAGTTCCTCTGCATATGGAAGTGAGGTGGGGGGTGGGGGGATGCATGGAGGTTGTAGACTTCACATCGTCCCATGGGGTCAGATAAAAGCTTACAGCTCTCCTTATTAGACCTCCCCCCCTCGTCTAAAGCTCTATGCTCTCTGCACAAAAGGTAGTTAAAGATTTATGTAGGTATCAGTTGCAAAAGCATTTTTGGACACTTTCCATGTGATTTTAGTTTGTATTATTTGGGATAAATGAGGATAAAGGAAAAGCAGTCATACATATGGACAAAACAGTAACAAGGACATGAAGTCATTTTATTTCTGCACAATAAAACTGAGCAGAGATAAGACTTAAAACACCAAGCTGGTAGCACATGTGATATTTAAGCCTGAGATCCAAAACATCCCCTCTGATGCAGCAACACTTTTGCCCCTTTTTTTCCAAAATGGCCATGCATATCCAAGCCCCTCCCACAACAAGGGGCCATGAGCCTGGGGGTCTCTGTTTTGTTCATCCTATAGAAGCCCGGCCACCATTGTCTCTGCGTGACCCTGAGGTCAACTGAACTCACCTCGCCCGGCCACGGCCCATTCAGCTGAAGCTTCACATAGGACAAAAACATCTCACAAGGGCAAGGATCACTTCAAGCAAAAGGGTGGGAACACACACACACACACACACACACACATGCACAGACAACAAACACGCTCTGCAGTGCTTCAGAGTCAGAAGCTTGTTTGTGTTATATTGTTTTTCTTACAATGTAGCAAGACAAGAGCCATGTAGACGTAGCACAACGTGATCAAAAATTGAATTTCAGTGTTGTTGATTAGAGTATAGCTCAATGTATGGTCAGAATGGTATAGTACTTCCCCATTGAAAACATCCAGAATGGTTTAAATTACAAAGACACGTTGGTCTATTAAGAAAGTCAATTGTAGAAATAGTAATGAAGTTATCTTTGACACATTTTCTAATTCTTTCCTCGGATATTTTAAATTCATCACTTGCCTGAGGGGAAATTGCATTTTGCTGCAGGTTAAGAATGAGGCCATCCACGACTTCTTGTCTTCTGCAGCTCTTTGTTATAAGTTTATATACTGGGCTACAGGCCAAAAAGAAAAGTAGTGCATTTGTGGAACATATAACCATAATTCACAAAAAATAAAAAATAAGCCAGTTTACTCATATTTTCTGTATAGAACCAGTTTAATTAAAGCTGAGCAGTTTCCTTGTTTGATGCACAGAGCACATGTCCTGAAGATCCTCCAGTCTGGCGTTCAGAGGCAACAGTGTCCCTGGTGGAGAGGAAGCTCATGGAAGCTGACAGGTTGAAAATGTGCGGCATGATGTGGCTGAAGGAGCATGAAACATGTTCACCCATTGATGCCGTGCACAGAGCCACAAGAGACACTGTGAAACAATTAAAATGCTGAGTGTTTTAGTGTGTGTGTGTGTGTGTGTGTGTGTGTGTGTGTGTGTGTATATATATATATATATATATATATATATATATATATATATATATATATACAATAATATATATATACACACAGTATATATATATATATAAACACTCAGCATTTTAAGAAATAAGATTTTCATTATGTTTACAGATAGTTTTTGATAGCATACAGGCAGATTGCACACATTTGTTGATTGCCAAGATGGCACTGCTAATATCTTCATGAGTCAAGAAGTTGCAAAAGAAACAATCAGAGGCCTTTTTGTGTCCTACAAGATTACTGACCTGGTCAGTAAATACTCATATTTGGAGAGATTACAAAATATAACCCAGAAGCTTCCACTTTCACACAAACTGAATCAAACTGTATTTTTGCATTATTCCATTTTTTTGTCCATTCAACCTAATAAGACATGGAGAAAAACTCATCATGGTACTGTTCACGGCAGAATGACAGTCACTATCCCATGAGCACCATTAAGTAAGGACGAGACATGCTCCTCTGAGCAGCGTCTACCCACCCAAAATTATTCAGAAAACTGTTTTGAGTTTAAAGTTAGTTTCACATCAACCACGGCTAAAACATGTACCGACGGAAATGTCTACAAGTCCTTTAAATATAAGACACTGGCTGTAATTGCTGAATGGGACTACAAGGGTCTTAACACTAGCTGTATGCAAATTGTGGTGCAGCTACTTTTGCACGCATTGTGCTGCCAAGTCATTTTGTAACCACAAGGAAAGCTGTGATTTATCAGCAGTCTACTCTTATTCATTTTCTCATTTCTCCATTATATTGCCTGCATGTCCATCACTTTCACTGTTGCTCTTGTTGGTTTTGGAAAGCAGAAAGAGAAGACAGACACGGATGAAGAGACTACTGACAAGTTGTTTTCCCGTTTTTTAAACTTTCACACCTTTCACAAGTTACAAAACATTTCCCATGTTGAGTAGCCTAATTACACTTTTTTTAAGCATGGCCCCCTTGCTGTATAATGACCACACAGCATTTCAAAAAAGTTTAAACAATTCAGTTGTGAATAATGTACAGTATATTAACCTCTCAGATTTAGTGTGTTGGAGTTTATCATCAATCCTTTTTTTCAGCTGTATCAATAAGTTAAATAAAATGCACATTTACTGTACAAATGAAGCTGCCATGTGCAGTGGCAGTGAGAAATAACAGATTCATTTTCTTTAAAAAAAAAAAAAAAACACAAACAAACCAGTATTTGCCTATGGTGGAGGAAGTATTTACCAAGTCAAAGTACCAGTTACACGCTTTAACAATACTCCATTACAAATCAAAGTTAAAAATGTGTGGATTCAAAATGTTACTTAAACCTACATTGTGTAATTATTTGAGTTGATTCTTAGCAAAAACCCCTTTGTTCTTTCACAAATATGTGCTCATTCATGAGTAATTACTTCCACCAACTAATCAAAGTATTCTCGTAAGCGTAGAATCTGACATTCAGAATCATTCAGAATATATGAGCGACTCGCTCGAATGACGGCCGGTATGTTGCGCCTCCATCTTTAAAATACATTAGCCAAAGAGGGACATACCTCATTTCGCCCTTTTACACTCAGTGGCACCCCGCACCTTGACGAATGACAGGGGGAAATTTACTCGCCAGGGAAGCGAAAAAGAGAATTAAAACAACAACGCGACAGGCAAAGCAACAAGACCAAAGTTAATATTGGAGTGGCTAGAACAGCTGCGTGTAAACAATGGAGATACTTAGAGATAATTTCGGGTTCGGCCACCGTACCAGTTAAAACGCGATCGGAATGGGAGAGGCTAGAAAGTAAAATTCAGTTGGTTGTCATATACAATTTCACCGCTAGATGGGAGAAATTCTTACACAATGTAGCTTTAAGTAAAAAGTTTGTAAGTATTATCAGTAAAATGTACTTGAAGTATCAAAAGTAAAAGAACTCAATGCAGAGAAAAGTTGCATTAATACACACTTGAGTTGGAGCTACTTTTGAACTATCCTTTAGGGCTGCAACTAATCTAAGATCTGCTGATTATTTTCTTGCTCAATCCTTTAATTGTTTGTAAAACACATGAAAATAGTGAGGAATGCATCACAATTTCCCAGAGTTCTGAGTGATGTCTTCAAGTGTCTTATTTTGTCCATCCATCCTCAAGATTCAGTTTACTGTCATTTAAGACAAAGAAAAGCAGAAAGTCATCACATCGGAGAAGCTGAAACCACGTAATGTTCAACAGTTTTTTCATGAAAAATGTCTTCAACAAACAGTCAGAATAATTTTAACTGACTTAAACCAACCAAATAATTGACTTATCGTCAATTTTTCTATACTGTTCGGTAGATTCATTTCTTGCAATGAATCATATTTTAAAAGCTCTTCATATGTTTTGTATGTGAGTATTATTAGCAAAATGTACTGTATGTAAAGTAAAAGTACTCCTTTGAGTGTTAGGCTATTTATTCTATTCTATATTTATTCTAATTGTAGTTGGTTGAGGTGGAGCTTATTTTAAGTACTTACTGTTGCATATTGTTGCAACATCTTTTATAAACTTGTTTTGTGTGCAAAATCTTAATCTGCAAAGTATGGCTGCCATATCAATGTGGTGGAGTAAATAGCACAATATAGTGGAGTGGAAGTAAAATGTCATGAAATGGTAATACTAAGTAAAGAACCTCAAACTTGTACTTAAGTAGTAGGCTACTTGAGTAAATGTGCTTAGTTACATCCCACCACTGGTATTTGCTGCCCACTTCCAGAAAAAAACTGAACACAATTATGACATATAAAGTTCCTCTCACAGTATTAAGACAACAAAATGGTTCAACAGCATTTGTCAGTGCAACAGCTCTCAGGCTATGTATGATCACTTATGTGACCTTTCTTCACACCCACTGCAAACTAAAGAAATGGAAGTGTTAGTTTAGGATTATCAGCCAAAGACAGGCATTAGAGCAGCAAACATTAGACTTTGTAGTAGATGTTGGTGGGACTCTGGGGCGATATCTCCTGAACTATGTACACAGGGGGCCCGTAGTCGCTGCTCACACGCTCATAATGACGGCAGACCATGCTGTCAGAAGCTCGCAGAGGAAAGACAATATCACTGCGGTCCGAGCCGTTGTCGCTGCCGATGCTGTCCCGCTTTGCCACGGCCAAAGTGTTGAGGGAAACGGAGGCCGACTGCTGACTGTCTGGGACACAGCGACGGGGACGGTGCCTCCACAGTACGACCAGCAGAATTATGATGACCAGAAGGAGGATCACACCGCCACAGACAACCCACATTAACAATCCTGGCTTAGAGCCACCGCTGCCACTGGGGTTTGTTTGTCCTGTTTCTGAGCCTGAGTCTGTTATGAGAAACAGAGGAGAGACAGAAAAAAAGGAAGGAGAAACTGAAATGAAAGTGTGAACTATAGGGCACAATATGGAAACAGTGAAGCCTTTCTAATTCTATACAGTAGTATAGTGTTTTAGCAAAATCAACACACTTTACCTTTTTATACAAACAGGAAACAATAGGTGTGATGTTGGTTGTCAATCAAACTGCAGCTTTGGAAAGCCACTGCCAATTCAACTTCACATACAGACATATAAATGTTTTCTCAAGAGCAGCTCCTATTTCCTTTGTGAATTGCATTGTGGGAGAATAGCGCGTTTACAGTAGTTTAGTTTGCATGCTGTCTGGTTTGCATGTAGGCCTACTTTATTTGGTCACTTTTCCAGTGTGAACACACCTATATACATACAAATATACTAAAAACTTGCTTACATCTGAGACACAGTAAATGGTTTTTGATCCCTAGTATATCAGCATGGGTAATTTATATACATTTTTCATTTCTTTTTTCAGTATGCAGATTCATACAGATGTCTTAGATATAAGAGGGAGGTGAAAATCATTCACTTTCTGGAGCAAAGCAGTAACAATTGTGAGCTGGAATTTAAATAAATCCACTTGTAAACTATAGGACTATACTTGTTTCTGCATGTTTGTGCCTATTTACCCCAAATACATCACTTTAAAACTGTGTTTAATGTATAATTCCTGTCCTCCAGTTTAGGAAAATTTGAAATACAAAAAACTTGATGTACACCTGTACATATTTTCTTGGCAATATGTTTGCTTTGTCTTTCGTACCGGTTTTGTTTTTTATATCCTGTTCTTTTGCAGGGAGGTCTTTGGACTTGGACTTTGGTGGGAATCTGGTGGGGGACTCCTGGAGGGTTGAAGGTGGATCTGAAGAGCCTGGAAATTAAAACAAAACCAATCACAACATATAACTATTAGCACCATATCTCACATTTCCTAATTTCCCCTGTATGGTGGTGTGTGGGGTTATGTCATGTCAAAATGTTCCTATTACGATGTCTGTTGAATCCGTAGTTTGGTGTCAGAATCAAAGCAAGAAGAAGGTTTTTTTTAATGATTATTTTGCACCGACAGTCATTCAGATAAAAACGCATCACAGAAAAAGAGAAAACCCATTTTCTAACCTATTCTAACCTATTAGGACCACAACAAGTTGTGTTCTGAGTCACAATAGGGACTCTCATGTCTTTCTTGACAGGAAAAACGAACGCTTTTACTTTCCCCGCCCACACATTCATAACTGAATGCAGCCAATTCAAATTCTTGTCTGGGGTTTTTCCAAAAGGAATCTTGGGGAATGTTGGGAATCAGAAACAGGAAGGGAATCCAAACAATGAATACAAATTTGTGTTCCTCCCCTGCCCTATTAATTATCTCACAACCTCTTATCTCGTAGTACCCCTTTGTAGGGTCGGGAACCATAGGACTAAACAAACTACATAAAGTAGCAACACAAACAGCTACAACAGTAGAATGCTGCTTACACATATGATGCATCAGTATTAGCAATCTAATGTCACTTTGATTTTGCATTTTGCTGATAATACTTCTGTACTTTTACTAAAGTAGGGTATTTCATGCAGGACTTTAACTTGTAATGCACTGTTTTCACATTGCTTTAGTTTTACTTTTACTTAAGTATCTGAATACTTCTTACACCACTATTTTTAAGTCTCTCACAAGTCCCTCAGCTTTATGGAAGTGCAATACTAAAATTGCTAAGTCCCTTTTTTAAGTGGAGTAAGATGGCAGTTTGAATTCAAAATATGCCTGCAAAAAAAGAAGCACAAACAACATTTTACAAATCACCGAATATCTGAAGAATTCATTTAATACCATTGGTTCACATTTTCTAATGTGTGCAACTGACACTGAGCAGTTTCCCAAACAAATACAACCAAGAAAAGTAGTAGACGCACATACTTTGGCCTTTAAGGGAACTACGGATGAAAAAGAGTTTGTTTCTCTGAAGATTTCATTCAGGATCTTTTTCTTTTTCACTCATTTCATTTAATGTATTGATTTATGAGGACAACACACATTAATCAACATTTCTGTATGTCATTCACCATCAGGGTTAATTAAATTTGACTCACACCACATTTTAACATGAATGTTTAAAATAACTAAAGGATTAGATGTTTCAGTTTTAAAATGCACAATCCGTAAATCCAAATCTAAACAGAAGGGTTGTGACAACCAAAAATCCAAATACAAGACTGGAGAGATTACAGCTAAATCTGAGTTATTAATGTTTTCTGTTGCTGTTAAAAGGTTTGTTTACATCAGGAGCAGTTTGTAAACACAGCAGGAAAACAGCCTCATGTTTTCAGTTAAGATCATTTGAGAAACACACAAAATGCTTATTTTTCATCTCGGATTCTTGAATAATTTATATGAATAATGCTTTGCATTTCTGAGGTAAAAAAAGTACATGTTGGGGCTTTAACTGACTTAGCTTTTAAAGTTTTTAGCAACACACAGCATCTGTTTAATCTATCTGATTCTGTGCAGCCCAATAACGCACCAAGATACAACTATAAATGCTTGTTTCTTCATATATAGGACTACTTGCCTAATAAAATGACAAATTACACCACAATAATACAGTATGTATAGTATGTTGAAAAAAAGTGATAAAAAGTCATAGTATATAGAATGTCGAAAAAATAAAAAAAACAATATGTTTCTGTGTGGATGACATATTACAGAGTGATTTATCTTTAGGACATTTAAAATAATGGCAGTGAATATGTTCAGAATCTGCTTTATTCAATTTTAATGTATGTGATAAGAGCACAAAATGATGTTAAAAATGGACACTTGGCTATTCAGATGTTAATACAGGGAAATAAAAGATTATTGACTGCCACAGCCAGTCCGAACGATCGCATGCTGGATAATGCTGATGGCCTTAAGCTGCCAGCGGTTTGAATTAAGGATTTGAGATAATTCATGATGACAATCTCTCTTTAAGAGAATGACTAGATGATCACCATTATCTGACCACTTAATAACTCCAGAAAGGCAGTGACATTATTGCATTGCACATATAATAACTAGAGTGAGACAATTGTTATTGTTCCTTTAGCAATGTTTGTCAGATATGTTTGTCTCTCTTTCATTCACACACACAGCTTTACACACATGCTGGCACACACATACAATACTTACTTTGGCCGACTCTCAGCACCAGCTTCATAGCTTTGGTTCTACACACCCCTCCATTAGTATTATCCAGACCCTGCAGAGAGCCTGCAGAGGTGGCTGACATACAGAGAGAGAGTGAGAGGAGGCAAATGTTGTTAAGCATTGTTTAACATTTTATATTTAATGCAATCATCATAATGCAATATCAGGTAATGCATAGTTCCATTATGATTTTCTTGCAGACAGTAAAGTCAGTTGCCAAAATCATTTTTCAAAACGTTTGCATCACATTGGCAAGAGAATGCAGACACACTGTGATGTCACATACAGTATATAGCTAATCACACATGTAAAAACACCACTGCACCAATAATGAATTCATTGTTTGGTTTATAGAATGTCAGAAAACCAGAGCCCAAAGAGACGTCTTAATATTGCTTGTTTTGTCTGATCAGCAATCCAAATTCAAAAGATATTTATTTGTTTGTTATCACATAAGATTATCAAAAGCTGCTAACATTTAAGAAGCTGGAACCAGAGAATGCTTAGCATTTTTTCCATGTTTAATGACTTAAACTATTTATACATTATCAAAATAGTGGCTGAACGAACTCATTGTTTCAGCTCTAGATGCAAAATATGTGGTGGACAATATTAATAAATACATTTTTTACCTAAACTAACACAGCAATAAAGGCTACTAAATATATTCATACATAAACACACACACTAAGAACTCTTGTTCACCCCGTCACTCTCTCACACACACACACACACACACACACACACACACACACACACACACACACACACACACACACACACACACACACACACACACACACCCATAGACTTGTTAGCAGCATTTAGGTCAGATAACAACATCTCACAGTCTACAAGCCACGTTGCCATGAAAGCTCCCATCAAATCTGCCTGATGCTGTAAAAGCCTTGTGTGATTTGGGGCATGTAAGCCCTTGGAATCACACTGGCCTGCCAGAGCGAAGTGTGCTGTCAGAGCGTGGCGAGGTGGATGAGGCTACATGGTCAGACTTGTTCTCTCTCTCATGCATCACTTGCCACTAAGATGCTGATTTAACCGACCACGGCCCAATAACGAGGCCACATTTTTTTGATTCTCACACAAACTGACAAATTGAGAGGGAGCCGAGAATGATTGCTTCCTCTTCTCCCACGACAAAAATGAAACAGTTGCTTGCATTGATTCAAATCCACCTGTAGAAACCAGCAGCTCGTGTTTCTGTTCTACTGATAATATGAACTGAGACAAACACGGGTGACTCCAATATCATGTTTGAGCTGAGCATAAGCTGTTGAGTTGCACACAATGACTCACAGGTGATATAATAGTCCCTCCCCTTGAGGAACTCCAGACCCCACAGGTTGGGGCTGAACTCCTGGAACTTGAACGTGAACTTCACATCCTGGTGAGGCTTGTCACAGTTCAGCAGGGGCGTGTCTGTCTTATCGATGGTGCAGCTCTCCATCTGACTCCTGGAGACCAGGTACACTCGGTAAAACTCCTCCTTTTCCCCCGAGGAAGCATCTGCCCGGGGACACACAATGTCCATCTTGTCCCCGATCTGAGGATACAGGACCAGACCCAGACCTGGACTAAATCTGTGTGTGAGACAAGACGGTTAAAAGATGAAGTGTAACACGATACAGAGTGAAGCATCATTGTCACGTTCTTTGTTTGAACCGCAACGTTTTATGATCAATCCCAAACAAACACAAAATGTCTAACCAACAGAAGCGTGTGAGGTTTTCAACAACATTTTGCAGATCTGCTGTAAAACCTCCTGGCATAAAAAAAAATAAATAAGAAAAATAGGGAAAATGCAAAAACAGCCCAAGGTGACGTCTTCAAATGTTTAGTTTTAGGAGCAGGCCAAAACCCAAATATATTACATCTTAAAGCTGAAATGATTAGGTGATTAATCGATTACTTGATCGACAGAAAATGAATCTGCAACTCTTTTGATAATTGATTAATCATTTGTGATTTTTTTTTAAGCAAAAATTCAAAGAATCCTCTCAGTCTTAGCTTCTCAGTTGTGAGGCTTTGTTGCTTTTCTTTGTCCTATGTGACAGCAAACAGAATATATTTGGGTTAGGGAGTTTTTGTCAAACAAAAGAGGTAATTTGAAGACAACATATTGCACTTCAGGATATACTGACATTGTAACATTAATCGAGAATATAATCAGCACATTAATGGATAATGATAAGAATGGTTAGTTGCAGCCTTATTCAATGTACAATGATATGAACCCTCACATTTGAGAAGCTGGGACCAGAAAATGTTTGGCATTTATAAATGAATTAAAAAACGATGAATCGACTATGGAACTATTCTGTAATTAATGGACTAATCGTTTTTGCTCTACAGCCACTCATATGCCTATATCAAAACGGTTTCTTGCAGTAAAATGGTTCGATCTCATGTGATTAACTTGATCAACTAGGTCACACTACAAGGCCAAAGCAGCAGCAGAAAGTTACAGCATCTCTCTTACTTTGCATTGGAACTGCTCCAGTGGATGGACTCCAGAGTGACAGCACGACATGAGCTAATGATGGCCAGCAGGATCACGGCGCCGCAGCTCCATGGGATTCTCCCCATCACAGGAATAAATCGCAGGTCCACCGCGGCTCGGTATCATAAAACAGAGTGGAACCAGGCTAGAATGTGTTGCCTCTGCATGTCTCCAAGTGCGCGCAGAGGACACATTCCTGAGTGAAATCCCATGAAGTTGCGAGTCTTCCCCCTGCATGAGATTTTCCACATTGTGCGTAATTGGCTAGAAAATCATTCGTGTGACGAAATCCATGTATTGAGGACAGAAATTGTGTGGAGTATTTCAGTCATCAGCTGACAGACCGGTCCGCCCATACACTGGCTCATGCGTAGGGGAGACCGGGGCTGGTTGGCACAGTTTTTCTTCACATTAACATACTGAGATAATAATCAATACAAATGCCGTATTTCTTTGGTGGAAATGGTAGAGGTTAATGTTAACCTCTCAAACACCTTTTACAAATAAATTATAAAGAAAACAAGTTCTTCTTCTTTCATAACGATTTTATTTACAGTTAAACAGTTTTTGTCTTGATAAAAGTTTTTTTTTCATCTGAATTAAAGAGGCAAATAAATGGTTTATTTAAAATAAAAAATAACTTGACTGACTGCTTATGATAGCTTAAGCTATAAGGGAATGTTTAGTGGGGGAAATATACAGTAGGCTATGAGTTTTTGTGCATCTGAAAACCTGTTTGATAAATGATTTTTCCCATGATAATATCATAAGAGTGGCTTTTAATAATATATGTTTTACATACTGTTTCAAGCTACATGGCTTGACCTGCAACATGTGTTTGGATATTGTTTACAAAGTCAGCTGATATCTATAATAAACACACACAACAGAGACATTTAAGGCCAGTTTTATAGGCTACTTTTTTTTTAATTCTTCTCAGTGAATTAACAAAATGAGGAAGTTCGGGACACAAAATGCACTTTGTGGTCTCCCCTGTTGATGTGGTGACAAACAGAAAGATCAGCTATGACTCAGTGATCACCTTAAATGAACCTACTCTACCCAGAATACACAGACTTGAATGAGATCAGGTTATAAAAATGTCCATCTACCTCTAAACATTGAATAAATTCCTCAAATAAAAAAAAACATTTGACCACACTGTATCCCAAACTTGATGTTTTATTGGTATGATTTTGTGTATCAATATAGTTAAAATCATTATAGTGGATGGATGGGTTGGGATGATTTGATTTTCTTTAAAATCCTGTATAGTCTGCATTTAAGGAGCCAACGCTGTAAATCCCCTCATTTTCAGAGAATCTGAACTAATGACAAAGTGGTTTAAAAGATGACAGGGCTTCTGTCACAAGATGAAAATGATGGCTGAACTGCACAGAAATGTCTGTGTCTCTGTCGGGATCTGACTAGCTGCAGGTGTGTGCAAAGTGCTGGCAACATCTTTTATATTTATCAATTCATGTAAACCCTTGAGTTTTTGTTGACATGGACTTCACAGAAGAAAGCAGACGCAGAGATGTTTTCTCACGTAAACACAAAATGATACAGGTCAGACTAAAACAAACTTCAGATGTTCGTCTTTGATTTTATTGTCCGGTTTCAGCAGAGCACCATTTACAAGGCAGATTCCAAACACAACACAAATTCAGTTGTCAGTGGAACAGTACCATCCATCCACCTTTTGTCTGAAGCATTTCTCAACAAAGCAAAAGCAAAAGGCATACAGTAAAAAAGAGAATATATCCAATATGAAATAAAGTGAATGTAATCAAAACAAATCTCTAAATGTTCTTGGTGTAACGGTGAAGGATTACTAACATGTTAAACTGTGATTGAGATTTAGTTTTTTTTTGTTTTTCCTTCTTTGTTTCTAATTGCTGCAGTTGCAGATATACAGTTATCTCTGGTGGAGCCAATTTATTCACAATAGGTAAATTAAGCCCAAAAGAGGGGGAATTGTGATCTATTACACAATCTGAATCAAAAGCCACTTCAACATCAGAATACGACGATGTAAAATATCATATTGTGAAAGCCATATATCTTCAAAACATCAAGCTTTACATGAGTTAATAAAAACAGTTTTCAACTTTGTGACAATGCCTTTATTGTCACGTTTGCCAATGGTTGAAAGAAACATAACTATTTCAGTTTTTCTGAAAAATTAAACATCCCCAAATTTGGAGACACATGGTTTGGACGACGACAGTGTGTGTGTGTGTGTGTGTTTGCATGGACTCTCTCTGTCTTTATGGGCATGTGACACGCAAGTGTCTCATCATGCTGGCTGCTTTCAATGTCAAAATACTGAAATGTTCCTTTATACCGCGATATAAGTCATACATATACAGTACATGTGATTTTCAGAAGGATGTATTATTTTAAAGCCAGCAGCTATTTGTTTATACTGGGTGATCTGAACTCTGAAGTCTGAAGTTAGGGAGAAGTCAATCTTCACATGCCTAAAAGGAGGTCTGATTAACTAAAGTAACTTAGGTTTACATTTGAAATCATGATGCAACTCTGTGTTGCACAAAATAAAAATCAAGTGGCCGGGTTGGCTCAGTGGGTAGAGCAGGTGCACATATGCTGAGAGGTTTATTCCTTGATGCAGAGGTCAAGGGTTTGAATCCTGCATGTCTTCCCCCTCTCTCTCCCCTTTCTCACCTAGCTGTCCTGTCCATTAAAGGTGGAAAAGCCCAAAAAATTATCTTTAAAAAAAATCAAAGATATGCTAAGAACTTCAAATGTACCATGACTGCAGCATCTTGACATCTTCACAGGAAGCAGGATAGTCTTGTGTGTGTGTGTTAGTCCATGCTCCTTTCACTTTGCGTCCGTTTGTGCATCCTATTCCTCAGTAGAGGGATGATTTCTTCCTCCCGGTATACCAGCATCAGAGGTGGCGGTGTTGGATGCAGCTGTTAGTGGTTAGCTTTTATGTGAGATCTCCCAAAGTAAAGCTAATGCTAACATGTTAGGTGTACGGTAATGCACAACCCCTATCACGATTAGCATTAACCTCAACCTGGGACTAGATTTGACGGCTGTTTCATCATCCACATTTACCTGACTGCTGGTGTTCAGGCTGTAGAGGACGTCCTGCAGGGGGCGACACATCACTGGTTGGCTTTGAGAAATCATTTGTGTTTCAATCATAAGTATTCACTACATTTAGGCAATGTTGTAGGAAAGTAACTAAGTACATTAACTCAAGTACTGTACTTAGGTACAATTTTGAGGTACTCGTGCTTTGCTTGAGTATTTCTGCTACTACTACTACTTTATACATTTACTCCACTACAATTCAGAGGGAAATATTGCACTTTTTATTTCACTACATGTATTTGATAGCTTCAGTTACTTTGTGAATGTAATCAACAAATAAATGATGATGTATTATTATTGATAAAGATATTTTTTGATTCCTTGGTGAAACTCATAAGCTACCCAACAGTATATAAATACAAAAATAAGCCCCTTCTTTACCAGCTGCAACACTAAAGTGAGCACATTAATGCATCAATTATTATAATTCAATAATATGATATACATTATTCTGAAATGGGCCATTCTGCATAACAAGTACTTATATATTTTAATGCTAATACTTTTACTTTTACAAGTACATTTTGAATGCAGGACTTTTACTTGTACGGTAACATAGTATTACTACACTGTAGTATTGCTACTTTTACTAAAGTAAAAGTTCTGAGTACTTCTTCCAACCCTGGCAATAACTGGACATTGTTGTGACGTTGTGGTAACCTAGGTAACAGCTACAACAGCAAAGATATTGGAGAATTAATTACAAGAAAACTGTCATTTAATTGAATAAAAACACTTTTCTTTTTACTTTTTGTAACAAAAAAATCCAATTAGAATGATTAGCCTATATTTAAAAAAGAGGCATTGAGAGAAAAAGACTCTAAACTCTTACTTTGTTGACACAATTTGCCCATTAATTAAAAAAAACTAAAATACAGCACTGCATACACATTTAGCATTTTGAACCCCTCCGTGTAATTCAGCCTGGCGTGGTTGGTACCATTAGAAATCTAAAATACGTTTCTGTGGATTTGAAATATGTTTGTGACCCTCTAACGGGGCTTTAAATCAATGTGTTCACCGAGTTGTGAGGCAGCTGGAACTATCAGTTATTAAGTTTGTTTCTATTATCTCTTTCCAGAGACAGCAGATAGCAGGATGTAACAGGTGCTGTTGAATGTCGACTCTTGTTGAGAATCAAGATACTAATCTGATCGGAGCTGTTGTCAGGAAGTAAGTTTGTCTGTGTGTATGTTGTAATGATAGTTAGTAGGTACCTGTCTCCATTTCCTCTTTCAGCAACTGGCGTCCTCTCTCTTCCGTCTGCTCTCTGTATGTCTCTCTCTCTCTCTCCCCAAATGAACACTAAACCAGAATGTGGGTTTACATGTGTCTTTTATACGCTTGCTTGAGAAATTCCCCTGTCTAACAGAATGACTATTAAAAGAACAATATATTTATATATTTATCTTTATGTAAATGCTGCCTACAGATGAGGTGATTTACTGTTATGCCAAAGTTTGACATCATGAATTTTAATTCAATTATATGTTCAAATATGTAACACGTCAAAGAAAATTGATGACATCCATCGCTGTGTTTGAGTGACGTGTATAAAAACGGAATCTCTTCAAACTCACATGAAAGGAGTTTAATGTGATATTCAGAGAGATTTAATAAAACAGCTGATGACAGAGAGGAAGCACTACATTAAATGAATGAGATGATAATACCAAATTTCATATACGTATATGATAGTGTGAGCTATTCCAGTTGAACCAAACCTGTTGGCTCTCCTTACATTTGCTACTGCCTCAATAAAGAGAATGTTTGGACGAATAAAGAGGACTTAAACACTTTCCCTTAAGAAATAAGACTGAAGCTGTGTCCCTCTTCCATACTATACAGTATGTACTTCATACTAACCCTCATAGTAAATGTAAAAGTTTAAGCAGTTTGCAAACTATCAACGTGCTTAACCTTTTTAAACTAATAGGAAATGACACATGTGCGACGTCAGACATCCATCAAACAGCCACACTGCAAGTTAAACTTCACAGATAAAAAACAAAATGTCTTTCAGATTTAATAAGTTTTTCTGAAGATAAGTTAATAAGTGGGTGTCTCACTACCACCCACAACTTATTTAGATTCTTTTGCCAGCTGTGAACAGCTTCTTCATTTCCTTTGTGCATTGCATTGTGTTTGAGTGTACTTTATTTTCCAGTGTGAACACACTGTATACTAAAAACCTGCTCAGAATTGGTATTTGGTGTGGATTTGGGACACATCGTACAAGTCTACAGCCATACTAGCAGCTCTTTGAGGCTGTACTTAAGATGCAGGTGCGTTGAGCTAAATGTTAGCATTAGCATGCTTCCATGCTGATGTTCAGCAGATATGTTTACTATGTTCATGCATCACGGATTACATCGAGGAGGAGTACAGAGCCCTGGAAAGAGAGATTCAACATCAGAAAGACCAAGGAGCTGGTGGTGGACTACTGGCAAAGCAAAAAGAGGCCCCCCAACTCCCATCCCCATCCAAGGGGAGAAGGTGCAGGTCGTGTCCTTCTTTGCCGTGTTTTATTTTTATTTTTTAATTTTTTAACAACAATCTGGAGGTGGTTGCGAAAGAGAGGATGAGTAGGAAGCTATCCTGGAGACCCCCCCCCCCGCCTCCTCAGGGCACCACAAAGCACCTTGGCCAGTCCTTTGTGCCGGCAGCCATCAGGCTCCACAACCACGGCTTGACCCCCACATGAGAACTTTTTAAGACCTGCACTGTCTGTGTTTCTCACTTTGGAGCTTTAAACCTGCATGGACTCTGGCACACTTGCACATGGACTGATATTTATTCATATTCATTCATGTTGTTGTAGGCTACATGTACATTGATAGACAGGGATTGACTGTGACTATTTATTGATAGACTGTACATATGTTCACTCATATAGAGAACCAGTGTAGATATCTAGGGCCAGTTGCTTTATTATTATTTGTACTTTTTATGCTGTTGTTGCTATGACACCTGAATTTCCCTCAGGGGATTAATCGAGGTTTATTATATCTTATTCCATTTTAGTTTAGCTTGTTAGCATGCTAACATTGATAATTAGCACTAAACACAAAGTACAGCAAAGGATGATAGGAATGTTCTTAGTTCTGCAGGTATTTGGTCATAAACCAAAGTGTTAGACAAGTCAAAAATTTGACCTAATGATGGAGCTAGATGAAAAGTCAGACACATTATCTGGGAACAGTGAATATCTGCATAAAAGTTTGTGCCAATCAATCCAAGAGATGTTAAGAAATGTCACTGTATAAGTGAAAACCAGATAAAAAAAAAAATCAATGGATCACCAAAGTCCTTAGGATTCATCGTCTGGGAACCATGCATATCTGCACCAAACTTCATGGAAATCTTAATAGTTGTTGAGATATGTTCCTAAAAACACAAATGACAACCTTGTGGTGGCGCTCAAAGAAATGGCAGTGGTGCGTGTAGTGGAAACCGGTTGTCCTTCAGGATTTTTAACTTGGATAATAGACACTTCTGACAACATTTTAATATATTTTCTGTCTGCGATCATTTCACTGAAGTCACAGTGATGCTAAAAACTCTCATATTACTTTCACATTTACACCTTTACTCACACAGATATTACAGATCCATTTCTTTTCACGCCACCTGTACAATCATTTGAACCTTATGACTGTGCAGGGTCGTGAAATGAATTGGATTTCTGTTTGACAGTTATGGGAGTGTCACCCCCGGGGATTTTGAAAGAGACAACTAACCACTAAATGACTATGATCCTGCACACTATCCTCGTTAGATGCCGCCTATACTGGCCCAGAATCTCACTGCCCGCATGTTTGCTTGTGGTAACCCAGTAACCAAGTCATACTGCTATGTTTCTGAGAAGACAAGGTGCCTCCCCATCCATTCTCGCTATCTATCCCTCCATAGTCCCCCCCTCCTCTTCTCCAGCACTGAGAATAGCATTTTGTGTTGGACTCAACTGGCTGCACACTTTGGCTTCATGCAAACCTCTTTTCTTACTCATTCAGTGGACTTGTGTCATGTACATCACATTCCTGTGAGTGTGTTAGAGAGGAAACACATTAGAAAAGACAGACCGGTAGTGTCGTAGTTGAAGGGAAAAGGTTGACGGTACATGAGGAGGCGGGGGAAGAAGTAGACATGCGGCAGGGACCCTCCCCTTAATGTACTGGAAATTCACAATGTGTAATATGCCAGCTGAGTAGGCTTCAAACGCAATCCCGTGTGGCTTTCTGTCGCCTCCCTCTCTCATTTATTACAAATTTAGTGATAAAGTCACCAAAGTTTCCCTTTTCACTTTGAACAAAGTTGTGCATTGTCTTGGTGATCAGAAAATGTAATATAATGTGAAAGTATGTTAAGATACAGAGAAAGAGTGCTTCTGTTGACTCAAAGAGGAACTGACATCATTTTAGATGTTAAGGGGAAAGTTCAAGTGAAGGGACAAAACATATTTAAATTTTTCTAAATTTTTAAAATCTACTTTTGATTCTTTTTTTGAGCTTCTACTGTGGAAACCAGAAATGAAAGCCAGTGTGAAAGTTTGTTCATTAAAGCATAATTATCTCATGTGGTGTATTTATGTCTAGTCAAAAGGGAGGGAGGGAGTAAATACTTTCTTTTTCTCTCTGTTTCTACAGCGCGGAGCTCTGTTTCAGTGTTTCCACGTGGGCAATCTGAGGGCTTGATTTCACTCTGTATTCCTGGCAAATGTGAAAGAGGCCCGACAGACATGCAGCTGATATGATCTGATAACATTTACAGCTCTCTATGCTGTCATCTTCTCTTGGTCTATGTGATCCAGTGTGCCATGTGTTTTTAGACAGAGACATATAGTTTATTTTTACATCATTGCCAACATCTGTCTCAGACCAAAAGCAGCTATTGTTTTTACTCCAAAACAAAATGAAACAATTAATAAACACTTTTAGTAACTAAGGAGAGAGTTGTCTTTCATTCCTGCTCTTTCACAGCAACATACAAGCGCTCATGGTTTCCCCGACCAAAACCCCTGCGGCTAAAATTAGCAGGTTTAAAGGAAGTGTGGGTGAGCTTCAGAGGTGGAAAGACCAACGCTGGTTATGATTCAATTCCACAAACTACTTTAAATGTATGCACACTTCTCAATTTGTTCTGGTTATTGGAACTGAGAGTCCACATTGACTGAAACTTAAATACTAGGAATACGTGCACACCTAAATGTCACTTTTTTTCAAAAATTAAAGTGTATGTGTATATACAATCACCTAAAGGACTATTAGGAACACCCTACTAATACCGTGTTTGACCCCCTTTCGCCTTCAGAACTGCCTTAATTCTTTGTGGCATTGATTCAACAAGGTGCTGGAAGCATTCTTTAGAAATGTTGACCCATATTGACAGGATATCATCCCCCACACCATTACACCACCACCACCACCAGCCTGCACAGTGGTAACAAGGAATGATGGATCCATGTTCTCATTCTGTTTACGCCAAATTCTGACTCTACCATCTGAATGTCTCAACAGAAATCGAGACTCATCAGACCAGGCAACATTTTTCCAGTCTTCAACTGTCCAATTTTGGTGAGCTTGTGCAAATTGTAGCCTCATTTCCTATTTTTAGTGGCGATGAGTTGTACCCGGTGGGGTCTTCTGCTGGTGTAGCCCATCTGCCTCAATGCGTGTTGTGGCTTCACAAATGCTTTGCTGCATACCTCGGTTGTAACCAGTGTAGGGAAGGATACTTTCAAAATTCCGTTACAGAATACAGAATACATGCCCACAAATGTAATTTGTAACGTATTCCGTTACATTACTCAATCTGAGTAACGTATTCTGAATACTTGGGATTACTTCCACATTGAATTGCATTCTATAAGTGTAGGAATGCAGCCATCACATACAGCTTACTAAACAGGCCTATTCTGGTGTGTTCATCTATTCCAACTGGCTGAATGTGTACCTAAACAAGCAGATAGATTGTTGTATTTGTAGTCCCAAACTGCCATACTACAAAAATCTAACCGCAGTCTAAGCTACCACGAGCTAATTTTAGCTAACGTTAGCTAGCATGTCAAACGGGGCTAGTCAGTCTTTCAACGGCTCTGGAGCTAGTAAATCAGCACGTAGGAGAATGTAAAGTCGCACGTCAACTATAAAATAGCAAGGTGACCAGTAAAACTACAGCAGACGACTACCCTTGGCTAATTAAAAAAATAACTTACTTTAAGATGCTTCTTTAGGTTGGAGGTGGAGTAATTTGGGCACTGAAATGAGGTTAGTTGCTGGCAAGGAGAGGTTGCACTACACAGTTATATTTCGTTCTCCCATCTCTTTCTTTAATGTGAAATGCTTAATGTTTAATGTGAATTTCCAAGATAGAAAGGCATTCCTGTCCTGGCTCTGTTGTGCCGGTTGTATTCCATTACTCCCCATCACTGGTTGTAACAAGTGGTTATTTGAGTCAAAGTTGATCTTCTATCAGCTGGAATCACTCGGCCCATTCTTCTTCTCAGGAGATTGTCTAGACCAGGACCACACCCCTAAATGCATTGAAGCAGCTGCCATGTGATTGGTTGATTAGACAATTGCATTAACGAGAAATTGAACAGGTTTTACTAATAATCCTTTAGGTGAGTGTAAGTTGTTGCTTTTTAGAGAATTTGTCTACCACACAATGTATTATATATTTCATACATAATAGGTTTGTATTGTAAACTGCCTCCAAACAGAAACAAAAGAGAAGTCTTTTGACTCCCCAACATGTGATGTCACAGTGATGTAAAACACTAAAAATTGAAAGGTTTATTTTTGTTTATTTCCAAAACTCTATAATTATTTCAGAAACTATAATTAAAAAGCATTACTTGAAATATCTTTTATATAATATAATATAAATGCAGTTTGCAATGCTTTGTATGTTTCTTCTGTTTATATAGATCCTTACATACAGTACATGTCTGTATAGAACATCGGTCTTTAAATGAGATTTCAAGACAAAGAATGTGAAACTGTATTGTAATTAATGATTAAAAAGACCAAATAAATGAAAGTCAATACAACATACATATTTGCTCATTTAATAGGCTTTGGAAAATGATGAGGTTTTGTTACTTTGATATCATGGAAATTAGTTGTCATGACAACATTTCAGTTCAAACTAATAAAGGCTGTTTTGTTTTCTCCTCTTAGTGGTCGCCAACAGTGGTGAAAGTACATTTATTCAAGTAGTGTACTTAAGTTCACATTTGAGGTACTTGTACTTTACATGAGTCTTTTCTTTTCATGCCACTTTCTACTTCTACTCCATTACATTCAGAGAAAAATATTGTACTTTTTACTCCACTATATTGATCTGACAGCTTTAGTTACTGGTTACTTTACAAATTAAGATTTTTGCACACAAAACACGTAGTTTATAAAATGTTTTCTTATAAATTAAACTTCCCAACAATATAACGGCCTACAAGTCCAGCTGAAATGATTAGTTGATTAAACACTTAACACTTGATTGACAGAACTGTTTGGATCGTTTCCATTTTTTTTAAATGTGAGAATTTTTCTGCATTGAGTACTTTTACTTTTAATACTTTAAGCACATTTTCCAAATGATACTTACATATTTTTACTTAAGTAACATTTTCAATGCAGGACTTTTACTTTGAACAGAGTATTTTTATAGTGTGGTATTAGTACTTTTACTTAAGCAAAGGATCTGAATACTTCTTCCACCACTGGTCGCCAACCACCAGAACTTTTTTATCAATCAAACCAAATGCTAAGAAATATTAAGTGTATATACACTGTTTATATTTTAATGTATGTATTTAAAAACATGAACAAATTCATATACTCACATTTATTGCAAAACCCACATGTAATCATAACAAATGAATAATTTGGAAATGTTGAATGGTAATTTATGAACAGGGTTTCATAATGGATGTATATTATTAGCTGATGTAAGAATGATTAAAACAAAAATAAACAAATTATACAGTCAAATTGAATTGACTTTAGCAACACAAACATGTGTACATACCCTTAATAATTTAAATAATCTGGCTTCTTCAACACACATTGGGTGACAAGCAGCAATATCAGTCAAAAATGTAATTGCTCCTTATTAAACCAACCCTGTTGGAGTTGTAAAAGATTGTCTTTGTTTGCTTCTGGGAAGATATGTTCTGTATGAAATAGTCTAATACTTCCACTCCTGGTCATGTATTTTGTAATTGTGGCATTAATAGTTGTGACAATGAATCGAAAGCACAAACACATGGATACAAAAAAGGATACAAATAAACATTGAAATTGCAGGTTTTTTTTGTTTGTTTTTTGCTGTCAATAAATGAACAAAGACAATCTGATTACAGTAACAAAAAACTGTAATGTTAATAATAAATAATAAATACTTAATACATTCTAATCATCTAGATTCTGTTTGATTTCATACAGTTTGTAAAAGCTTTAAAGTGACTGATAAATAAAATGTTCTTCAGAAAAGCGTCTTAAAAGTTAATTTTCCAGAAAACCACAGACAGACATTCAAGAAAGATATATTTCCGTACTTTTCAAATATCACAATGTGTAATATGATAATAAAATCCCTTATAATGACTGAAGCAGTTTTCAAAAATTCACCCTTTAAAAAAACCCTCTAAAATTCCTAAATACCACATCCAAGATGGAACTGACTGATTAGATCCCTCATTGTTTCACAAATGAGCAGCACTCCCATCTACTGGTGAAGGTCGACTATTGCAGCATCATTGTGAAAACCTCATACATGTGGCTTCAGATCAAAACAGAGCAGTCAGTTCTCAGCAAAGCAAACACTGACAAAAGTGTCTTATGTCAGCGCAGGGTTAGTATCATTTTTCCAATATACACTTATTTATATATTGTTTGAAATGGTCTTTACACCCCGACAGCAATAAATAACTTAAGGGCTCTGGAAAAAGGAGCGAAAAAGATCCTTCATCTGTAGCTGCTGTAATCCTGTAAAAATGGCCACCAATCACTGCCTCGCAGTACCCTGGAGTACCCCTTGCTCAGCGAGTCACTCTGGCACTGAGTAATGATGCTCATTAACTATGCCCTTGTAGCCGAGCTGCACCAATCACATCGGTGTATCTGATATAGGCGGGCCAGAGGCGAGCTAAACAGATGACGACAGTTTAATCTACCAGTTAGCTAAACTGGTAGCTAAGTGTATGGGGCTCTGGATACGTCACCCCGTGTACTGTTGTGATTGGTCGTAGTGTTATCCAATTGTGTGCAGTGAGATTTTCAAATGCATGCTTGGTGCCACCCCTTGAGTTGGGCCATTTTCATTACTCAATGCCAGACCCTTAATCTTTCGGATTTGGGTCTGGATTTCCAGGCTAGCCTCGCAGTCCGCTTGAAGAAAGAACCAATGAAATGCCTCCTTGCCCGCTGCGCGTACTCTACCCTTCCCGTTTACGAGCCTGGGCTCAATGCACGTCGTCGCCGCGTTGCTAACAGTATTACAAGTACAAGTATTTAGAGATTTGTTGCACGGTTTATATTTTATTCCGGTGTTAGAAACAGTTTCTCACTCTGATGATATCAGTCAATTTAAGCCTCCCACAGATTCACAATGGAGCAACACATAGACCGAAAACTGTATGTCTTAATAATTAAAGCAGATAAAGCACAGCCTTTGTTTCATGTCGTTCTTTCTCTCTCCCCTCATTTCCTGTCACATCTCTCACCATTTACTATCTAATTAAGACAAGCAGTGGCCAAAGAGTACTTAAAAATCTAAAATAAAAGATTCTTGCTGAAGGTATGTGGGACTATTTACAGTAAGTTTTGTCCAGAAAAACAAGCAGAGGAACAAAGAAGTAAGTTGGAGAACATAAACATGCACCACTGGAGCAAACACAGTAATTAGGTTCCTTACTGATGAGAAGATTGTATAAAATCATAGAAATCTAAAAGTAAATCTTTTAAATGCTTTCTACCTTTTTAACTAGTTACGTTCTGAGGTTTAATGCGTAACTTTGTTCACTTTTATGCCACTATAAGGTTAAAGTTTACTCACATTGAGCAGTTGATAAACGCTGTTTGGATACAGAGGAAATGACACTCATCAGTTTAAATATAATATGATCAAAACGTAATGTTTTTGATGTCCATAGATATGTTTAAAGGATGTAGTGTGTGTGTTGCAATCACACAGGAAAGAGGAAAGAGAGAGAGAGAGAGAGAGAGAGAGAGAGAGGTTGTTCTTCTAACAGCTATTAGACACTCCTTTTTTCATTACCTCTTGCTCCATTTCTCCCACACACAAGGCAAATAAAGCAGGTAAGAAGCAATCTTTTAGAATTGACATGCAAATGATTTAAAGCAGCTTTTTTTAACAATGACTTTAGAAACACAGATAGATCATAAATCCGAAACTTCTTGGTTACTGTAGATTCTAGAAATCGGAACTTCATGAGCTTTTAATCAGGGAACCGCAACTGCTGCTATCAGTCATTTTGGCACAGGTTAACAGCGCTGCTACTGAAGGTGTGTTCATTAACACAGGCGTGTTTGCATGCATGCTGTTCTCATTCCAGCTGCACACAAACAGGTACATTCAGGCAGGGCCCTGGGGCCACAGGAAGAAATACCAGATTCCTTTCTCTGTAATCACTGCTAATACAACACCTGACACAAGTCCTGTAAGTGTGTGTGTGTGTGTGTGTGTGTGTGTGTGTGTGTGTGTGTGTGTGTGTGTGTGTGTGTGTGTGTGTGTGTGTGTGTGTGTGTGTGTGTGTTTGTATTAATAAGGTTGTGGGAACAAAAATATGGTTACCTTGTGGGGACTCCATTTATTTGCGGACAAAAAGCTAGTTCTTGTGTGTTTAGAATTAGAGTTTTAGAATTATTAGAGTTTCTAGGTATAGGGAAGGTAAACATGTGGTTAAGGTATGGTTAGTCTCCAGCAAATTAGTCAACGCAATGTCCTGTTAAGTGACAAGTGTGTTTAGAGTAGTCAAAGAGATATGACAGATTGCAGCGCTACACTTTACAGTGAAATCTACAGTTGATATTTATAAGCTGCAACATAGAATAGTTATCAGCAATGAAACAAAACCGAGCAAATGTAAGGAAGGAAGTCTGTGGTCAATGTGTAATGTGGACATCTGCCTGTCTGCGTTTTAGGCAACTGGCATGTGAAATTCATATGCAATCATGCATGTTACACATTTTCCATCTTTGACAATAGTAAGGCTTTCATTTTATATTTCTAGTCCAATTTCAGAAGAGAAAAAATAGTCACAGAATCTATGTATCTGTACGGAAGAGGATTAGGGCCACATGTGAAAAAATGTATTGAGTTCTGAGTTTAAAGTCAGAATTCTGAGAAAATAGTAAGATCTTTGTGACTTATATCAATGTCTACTGTGTTTCAGCTCATCACCTCAATGGCCGATATGAATGGGACACAGTTGCCTGTCCGACTTCTAACCAGCCCGAACACCTCCACCAGCTCTTGGCAGGGGGAGGCAGTCAGAGGAGTCCACATGACAGCTACTCTGCTCATCTTCCTGGTGAGAAATTCTTTATGGCTCCAGAGCCAGCCTGTGCCATACACATTGTACACTATCACTGCACATATGGCTGAAAACGTCAACAAATGGGCTGCGTTAAGGTATATAATAATAGTTGGGATTAGAGCTGGGCAATATGGACAAAATCAAATATCACGATATTTTTGACAAAATACCTCAATGTCGATATTGTGGCGATATTGTACTGTGTAGTGTGACTATTGATGCTTTCACAAAATATTAACACGAGTTTTGATAAATAATCACCAATAATGTGGATATAATGACTGAAGTGACGAAATGGGTAAAGGCAAATAATAGAAAAGCTAGAACAGTCTAGTAAGTTCAGAAAATGACATCACTTTACCGTAATGCAGCCTCTAAAACCAGGAAAAGACCACTTGTGTAATATCACGATATTCAAAATTGAAGACGATATCTAGTCTCATATATCGATGTCGATATAATATAAATATATTGCCCAGCCCTAGTTGAGATCATCTGTTGATTATGAGGTTTGAGGGCCACATACACAACCTTGTTTAGGGCCACTGAATGACTGTCAGCTTGAATTTATGTAAGTCCTTGTATGCCCATTGCAAAGGAAAATTCAAGATTAGATCTCCTATATCACATCACAAAAATTAGCACTAGTCAAGACCAATGGAGTTTGTGTGCATTTTTCTTATTTATCTAAATTCTCACTTCTGAGACATGCGTGGTTCAGACTCACAGTGTGAGTTCTTTAAATGTTCTTACTGGTGTCTCATTTCTAGTCTCAGCTAAAAGAAAAATCAGAGTAGTGCAAGCTCTCACATGAGTCTCAATATGATACCAAACAAGTGGATGCAATACCTCAATTATAGGGATCGTTAGGAGAAGTAACTCAGACACAAATGAGCACAGAATGATTAAAAAATGAGAAACTTCAGTTAGTCTCACAACATCGGAATGTACAACAGATTATTTCCTATGGGTGCGCTCCAAACAAATTTTTAAGAAAATAGTTCAACATTTTGGGAAATACTAATATATAATATTTTTTTTTGTTGAGAGTTAGAGGAGAAGACTAATACCACTCTCTTGGTAAATATATAGCTGGAGCCACAAGCCAGTTAGGTTAGCTTAGCATAATGACTGGAAGCTGAGGGCTAGCCTGTCTTTTTCCAAAGGTAAAATCCTTGATATGTCACTAATAAGACATTATACCTTGTTTGTTTAAACTGCACCAAAATGTGTAGTTTAAAAAACAAAAAGCTGTGGTTTTACAGGTGTTATGTGTAAGACTATTTCTTGGCCAAGAGCAGTGATTTCCTAGAGTTTGGCCAAGAAATAGTCTGGCACATAACTCCCTTATGGAAGCACACCTTGTCATTTTTATACGTTGATGGATGTTTATGCCTTTGGACAGAGTCAGGCTAGTAGTTTCTAATTAGCCAATTTGCTTAGTTTCAAAACTAAGCTAATAGACCTTTTTCACGGCAGACATGTTGACATGTCATAGTAGGAAAAGCACAGGCGTATTCAAAACCATTAATGACTGCTGCATTCCACTTAGGAGAGACCCTGGTATTGTGCATGCTGACACACTGAAATAGCTTATTGGGACACTTGGTGGAATTGAGCCATCGTTAAGTCAAGACAAGTCAAAATGTCTGCTGTGAAAAAGGTCCATTGGCTGTAGCTTAATAATTATTTAACAGACAGCGTGGTATCGATGTTATTTAACTTTCTGCAGTAAAGCAAATAAGTGCATTTCCCTGATTGTGTATTGCTTTAAAAGTCTGGCATCCTGAATGAATGGTTCTCTTGGTGTCTCAAGGTGGGCGTTCCTCTAAATGGGCTGGTGGTCTGGGCGCTTGGAATGCGGCATAATCGTCACCTGGCGCGCAGAGGCAGTGGTGAGGAGACACGTGCTGCCAGCAGTTTCCGTCTTTATGTCCTGAACCTGGCCCTGGCTGACCTGGTGCTGCTCCTGCGTAGCCCCCTCATGTTGGGCTACGTCGCTTACGGCTACAGCTGGCCGTTTGGTCTTGTCTTCTGCCAACTGGTTGTGTTCCTGCGAGGCCTGGGGTTATACGCCTCTGCTTTCCTCCTCTGTGCTGTGGCCCTGGAGCGATGCCTGTGTCTGCTGAGGCCTTTGTGGGCTCGACTGCGACGCCCCTCCTGGGCTGTTCCTCTGGCCTGTGGCATCCTATGGCTGATGGCCGCCATCTTGTCTGCCCCCTACCTCCACACTGCCAGCCTGATTGAAAATAACGGGACATACCAGTGCCTGGAGAGTGGGAAGTTTGACGTGGCGCTGTTTGTCACAGAAACAATAGCAGGTTTCATCTTGCCCTTGCTGGTGTTCTTGGGAAGTAACCTGGCTGTTTTGCTCACCATTCAGCAAGCAGTACTACCCTCAACACCCACCTCCTTCACCCCTTCAACTGCTCGCAGGATGACCAAGATGTACCACGTGATGTTTTTCACCATGCTTCTCTTCCTCACCTGCTGGGTGCCATATTTTGTTTGTCGGTTCCTGCTGGCCTTGGCCGAGGGGCGACCTGAATGGGCCACGCTGTATAATGGAGCACGTCGTGGCAAATACATATCTCTGTACCTGGTGTACATTAAATGTGCTCTTAACCCGGTGCTGTATGTGTTTGCTGCCCGAGGCTTAGGCCGTGCTATCAAAGCTTCAGTTGTCTCCACTATTGAAAGACTTTTCAATGATGACTCCATAGATTCTATACGAAGGAAGTCACTTAAGAATTCACTGAAAAACTCACAGATGTAGTGGAGAGGTCAACAATGGTTTTAAATTTGGAGTCGTTTTCTATATTAAAATCATTAATTCCTTTGATTTTTGAAAAATGTCAAATGTCTTAAATATGACTTTTGACTGGTTGGTTTCTCCATTAGTGCAATTGTGAGCTGTGTGAAAGCAAAGTATGTGATTTAGGCCAGTGTTTTCCAAATGGGTCTAAATGCCACAGCAAATGGAGAAATAGGTGATTATTATTAATAGTATATTTCCCATATATAGAGATGTAATGTTGACAGATTGGACCATAACTTAGAGTGATCTCCAATGGAGGATCCTTGGCTTGAATCAGTTTGATGTTTGAAATGCTTCTGCTGCAGCACGTTGAAGGCAGGGTCATAATTGGGCGTAAAAATGAATTCATGAATCATCTTGTCTAGTTAGTTCATGGGCAGGGAACACCTTCATGGTAAACAAGCCAAAAGTGAACACAGAATTATGTCAGTGCTAGTTTCCTGGCCCCCAGGGTAACTTTTGTCAGATGGAAGAATGTATTATCTCAGTATGGTCCGAGGAACGGAAAGAAATTCTTGGTATCTTATCTGTATCAACAGTGACTCAGATCAAATAATCTGCTGGACTCAAGCTCAAGATGTCCAAAACAATAAACTATATCTCTTGTACTAGTTGTACCTATTAAACCAATGAATGTATCTATGTATATAGGCTCTTAAGAGGACTGAAGCATAACATGCTGCACAGGAAGCAAATATGTTGCACCTTCTTTAGTTTTATTGTGAATGTACCACATCTATGTCTGACTAGACTTGCACGGATAGCTTTATTACTTTTACATTTTTTTTAACTTTTTGTTTATAAATGCACGACCTTCCTGTCATTGTTGAGGAAAGGGACAAAACTGTAAGTAGCACTTTACGTTTATTTTCTTTCTACTTCAAAACACGAATAGACCAAAGTCAATTTCTTGAAATGTTTTAATGTCTGTTTAATTACATCTGTTCATTCACAATTCATACTTGTACAACTACAGCATGCACGCATGTCTTCAAGGATCAACAGATGAATTTGAATTATTGTTTTACAAACATTTAGTCTTTATTTGCAAGTATAGTATTTCTTTAATGTAGTTTGTGTTCTGGTATTTAGGGTCAAACGACGACAGAGAAGTCCGATATCTGAACTTTGACAAAAAAACAACAAATGCATCCACACTGTGCAACAGTCAATTTAATTATATAATGTTCATCTAAAATAGAATGCTGTAAAATACTGAGGGCAGAACACTGTTGAAAAGGCACCCTGGTAGCTGAATGTTACAATAAAATTGTAAAAAAAAATGTATATTGTATGTGGCGTTTTCTTTTGCGGGGTGCAATAATCCACCAAAACAAGTTCATTCCCGAGACTATTTTGAAGAGCCACGATTGCTGTCTGTCCCAGTGTCTCTTTTTTTTAGTACTACTATTGTTGCCGGCAAAATTGGACATTTTCTAATTCTTCACGTAGTGGCTGCAAATGTTTTCACTAAATGGGTATCGCAGGTTATTGCAGTAATATTTTCCTGTACACCAAAGCTCCAAATAATGTGTGCACACTTGCAAACTTCTTTAAGTGTCCCTTTTTTTAAAAAAAAGATTTCAGACCTGTGTAAGCAAAGATTTGGTGAGGTACCCGTCTGAACAAGGTGCACCACTGATCGGGTTGAAGAGCTGATCGGCATGTCTGCGTGCCTGTAGAAGCAGCGCCTGGGCATCCTGAATGGCCTCTGGTTGCTGCAGGATTTCTCCCAGTTTCCGGGCAGTGGTCTCAGAGTCACTGTCTGGTATAATTTTTCTCAATCGAGTCTGAGGAACACAAAAAATGTTTAGCACTGCTGTGTGATTTTTTGTAAATGTAAAGTATATGACAGTGTTTTGTAAAATGTTCTGAGACTTAAACAACAACAAAGCCTATGCTGTAGTTGATAAGATCAACCAAGACCACACAGAACCACGTCACACTCTATCTGTGCCTTTCGTAAGACAGTTTTCACCATTCACACTTTCACAATATTACAAAAAGGTTGCACAACAGAGAACATGTTCAGACTGCCCTGTAACTTTCGATAGAAAGTGCCCATTCAGATATTTTGACTGCATCTTACTCCCAAGAAAAGTAACTTAACAGTATGAATTCTTATGAAAACAGCTATTGTGCAATAGGGACAAGTCAAGTTAAAACTAGATTTTGTGTAAGTGTGTTTTGTGCACCACCCATGTTCACCTCTAATGTTGTTTCATCTTTTTGTGGAGGTAGAGGGGGAAGGTTGAGATCTGCTTGTTCAGCCATCTGTAAGACCTGTGTGAACACACACAGACAGGAAGAACAAGATGCATAAGTACCAATGTATGTATCTCTTTATCCAATAAAGGAAGTAAAATTTTAAAAACGTACAGTGAGAACGATGAAAATCTCTGCTTTGATATGGTTCAAGTATATCATATAAACTGATAACAGACATTTCCTGTATTTACTGCTCAGACCTATTTTATTAAGAATACACCCATTATGTCAGCTTCCACATAGCAGACACATTTCACCATGCTGTTCAACTGAACCAACAAGAAGTGGGTAGACTCACTAATGCAAACAGGCTGATATTTGTGTGGAGAAATGCAGTCCACCACTTCTCTTTCTGGGTCGTCTCAATTCTGATGTCTATGGTATTAACCCTTGCGTTGTCTTCCTGTCAACCTTGAAAAAAACGACGTTTTTGACACAGTTTGTTTTTGCTTTTTCCAACGTTTAAAATTGTTAAATTTTTCTTCTACACATTTTCAGTGCTTATTTCTACATCCCATATTTTCTGATATAAAACAAAAATTGAAAACGGGTCAATTTGAACCGAAGTCAACACAAGGGATAAAACGGCCTGTAAAGCATGGTAACATTTCAAAGACACTTTTGTCAGACTTAATAAATATTTGGAAATTATTAAAAACCTTACGACAATAAAACATGTTCGCCAGAGTGTTTTGGCAAAAGCGACGTTGTGAAAATAATGTGGCAAGGCAGATTTTGCCTTTTGACAATGACTCACTCTCTTCCAAAACAGATTTAAAAACACATGCGTTTACACGCCATGTCTGCATGTTTGAGTGTCGAGGGATTTAAAAGATGATCGTTTGGATAGTGTAGTAGACCAATAGAGGGATGGAGAAGGATGAATGAAGAGGATGCGAGAGCAATACATTTAACAAGACATTTGTGTTTTATGCTTGATGATGAAAACATTAGGTTAAATAGCCCTTTACAAGCTCGTCTGAAAACGGACAAAGAAACTCCTACCTCATATTAACTAATCAACTAGCAGTTATAGAGGAAAGGAATAATGATATAAAAAAATAAACCTCATATATTAAAAGTTTAGGGCACAAAGACATGTTGTAGACATTTCTTGTTAAATCTGCATGCTGGCACGTGCGAGTGTTTGCACCTCTTTAGCTTTCTCGTCCTCCTCCTCCACCTGGTCTCTCAGCATGCCGGATGCGTGCTGTAAAGAGACAGTCTGCTCGTCGGTTTTCTCCAGAGCACGGACCACAGCCCTCAAGTCTTCCTGGAAACCCAGACGCCACAACGAGACATTACGCAACACAATTACAGAGACCATTTGCTTACTTATAAAGCAGATTAGGGGTGGGCTATATATATATATATATATATATATATATATATATATATATATATATATATCTCTCTCAGGATATTTCAGGGTATATCAGCGATAATGATATTCTTACGGAGCCCCTAAGGGGACATGAGCAAAACAAAAATCTAAAGTTTAGTTTAATGTGCTCACACAAAACTTTCACATGCTCACGTGAAACTTTCATGTGTGCACACAAAACCTAAAGTTTAGTTTCATGTGCGTACATAAAAGTTTCGTGTGAGCACATGAAACTAAACTTTAGATTTGTTTTCACGTGCGCCGCTTTGAAACCCATTTGGCGCTGTTATGAACAGCGCCAGTGCCACAGTCAGCAGCACTGCAGCAAAGAACTCTGGTTAGAAAGGATGGCGGCTAAAAACGAGTTTATATAGATGCTAAAAGGCTTCAATTTGTCATAAGAGTCTACTAGGGTGACCAGACGCACTGAAAAATTCGGGACAGTCCCGAAATCCAAGCAGTTGTCCCGAATCCTGCCCTAAATGTCCCGAAAATTAGCAAAGTCTCAAGAGCAGACTCTCGAGTAGTTATAGTCTGATAGAACATTAGTCATGAATTTTGACAATAATTTGAAAAATAATCATTTGAAAAATAATAATGTGGTATATAATGATGGCATGAGGCTTCTGCTTAAAATGCCACGATGGAGCAGTGCAAGCCAAATGTTTGTAAGTGTTGATGTATCCACCTGTCTGCTGTATTGAGGAATCTCATGTACAGATGTATGTGTAGACTAACTGAGTCATTCAACAGCATAATTGCAACACTAGTGAACCGTGCAATGAGTGCGGTTAGGTTCACTTCGAGATTGTGGAACCATTGGCGTTTTAGTCTATATGCTATTATCTGAACACTCTTTTTGTGTATTGTGGAACTTTGACTGTTGTAGTCATTTCTTATTGTTTGTGTTTTATCTTGTATTTGTCTGTCTTTTGCTATGTTTTATATTGTGCTATGGACCGTTTTTTTTTGTGTCCTGAATAAAGAATATGATGATGATGATGATGATGATGATGATGATAACACGCATTGCTATTTTTCATTCATTCATGTTGAAATGGAGGCTCAGGCTGGTGTCCCGGCACCCGATGAACACGTAGCTAAAAAGCAAAAACATCTCTGCAGGTACCGGGAGGACTGGGTAGGGAAATACCCCTGGATTACTGCAGTTTTACGTGATGCAAACAAAGCGTTTTGCAATGTATGGAGGAAGGAGTTTGGTATTTCTGCTGAAAATGTGAAGCAGAAACGCTTAATGTCAGATAACGTCCATAATAATTGGACTTTAGGTTAGATTTTTTGACAGTTGTCAGTGGTTATGAGCAGCAATATGAGAGAGAAATTTGGGGATCATTGATCGTTGTTTAGGTACAAACCATGTTAAGCTTTTTCCTTACAATAGGCTCTAATGAAGCAGAAACACTTAATGTCAGATGACGTCCATAATAATTGGACTTTGGGTTAGATGTTTTGACAGTTTTCAGTGGTTATGAGGAGCAATATGAGAGAGAAATTTGGTAATCATTGATCATTGTTTAGGTACATTAAACCACGTTAAGCTTGTTCACGTTAAGTGTTTTAGAATGTCCCGTTCAATGGCCCTTTTCTCGTAGAATTTATCGAACATCCTCTTTCCTTATGTTTAATCCATTCTCCTTGCATTTTGTGTACATCCACCTATATCCGTGGAGTTGGCCAGATGTTTGTACCTACTCATAAATAAAAGTAATTGCCCAATCCAAATCGCTGTATCCCTTGCTCCGGAACAGATTACAAGACTTTAAAATCTGTTTTAAATGTCGCATCGAAACAATATAATGGTGACGACTTGCAAGCAAAGCAGCAATGTCCTTATAATGAAGACCTAGATTCAAATATAGTGCAACTACCTCCTGTACTGTAGTCATTTCTCTAGCTGTCACCGTCATGGCCCAGGCTACATCAATATATGACTTTCATGTGCTCACACAAAAGTTTTGCGTGCTCACATGAAACTAAACTTTAGATTTTTTTTTTGCTCATGTCCCTTTGTCTTGATAATATGACAAAATACTAAACAATACTGTATTATTAATTTCAAGAACATACAAAAACAAAACACAAGTGTTATAGTTTTATATGTCAACATAGACGTTAACAGTTTCCTTCAAATATTAAGTAAGAACTAAAAACAAACTCTTAGTTCCTAAGTTTGGAAACAACAGTAACTCAGAGTGGGATTCAGATTCTTTATAAAATATAAATAGTACAACAAAGTGCACATCTAAACAGTTGCCAAAATGACAAGCAATTATGTCAACAAGTCGGAATACTGCCATTATCATAATATGAATTTTTTTTCACATCATATCATGATATAAAAAATGATACCGGTATTCTCTTGAAAGATATGATACGCCACACAGATTTACATACACATTATGCCTTTTTCAAGGTAGTTGCACTCCATGGACTGTATCACAGTCCGGCGGTAGCAACCTCCTCTGTCTACAGTGTTTCTCACCTCCAGAGTGCTCAGAGTCGCCTTTCCAACCACGGACTTCTTGGCCTCCTCCTGGCGGCGCTGAGATGATCGCTCCAAATCGTTTTGTTTCTGCACGGGAACTTTGAGCTCTGCACATTGAGCAAGAAACCTAAAAAAAAAAAAGCAAAAAAGGAAAGTACAACTAAGACATGATCCTTGACAATCAATGTTTTTTTTTCTGTTCTATACTTTGAAAAAATGATGTTTGAGTCAATACTTGAAGATCAGACTGATTAGGGTTGGGTGATAAATTGATGCTCGTTTATCAACTTATCTTTCACTGGAATCCTATCATGATATCACATATCAAGGCATCTTTTCACCTGCTCTTACTCGTTAAATGTGTAACTGGAGGGGTTAGTACAGATATAACCATTAGAAAGCAGGTTTAAGCCATTTATTTACATTGTAATTTCTGACTTCTTGCTCACCTGGTTTTCATTATGTTCAGATGTTCCTGGATCTCTTTCTTCTCTTTCTGTCTCAAAGCAAGAGTTGCTCTGGTAAAACAGAACAAAGCGTCCTTACAAAGTTGATTTTGACTACTATTCACCGGCAGCATTTGAAGAGCCTCCTAGTTTTGAGGGGAAACTGATGGCTGCTTAAATGGGTACAATTACAGTCCAACCCATACTGGCTTTTTGAGGCTGATAGTAGCTAATATTTGGGAGTTTTAAACCTGATAACAATACATCAACTTGGCAGTGCTCTCTGGTTAACAGACCATGTAAAGGTGACATTTCCCCAATTTGTTTCCAATCTATTGCATCAGTCGACATAAAGGCTACACCAATACCAACAGCTGGCCGGTTTATCGATTTAGCTCTTGGTACAATACATACGTATGCCAGAACATTTACTCCCTGTGCACTGTATTAGGTTCACCTTCTACCTAAAGCTTATAATGGCTAGAGGTGTTAATTCAACTGCATGTTTATTACTAAAGTCATAGATAGTGGTGTTTTTTTCACTGACTGTTACACACACAACTATTATTAAAATGTGTTTCTAATAGCCCCCCCCCCCCCCTCTTGTAAATGGGGTGGGCACAAAATTAGAAACACTACAACAATTGTAATGCAGTCCAGTTCAACACCACTGCAAACTACAACCTCAATAATCCACTTTGATTAAATGAATACCTCTCTTACAGTGTCAATAAAAAAAAAAAGAATTCAACTGTAAATCAACACAGTGAAACTCACAGTATTGACAAGTCCATGATGTTCTCCAGAGCAGTGATTGAGGATCGTGGCATCAGCTTCCACTTGTCTTCACCTTTGACTCTCTTTGGGACGGAAGATGAGCCTTCAGCTTTTTCAGGACACAAACAGGAGCAACACAAAAAAACAGAAAGTAACAACAGTGCGGTTGGCTTGCTTTGTGGTCCAACTCTGCATGCTGCATCCTTTCCTTGCATGATATAACATGTATAGCTACATCTGAAGAGGCAGGACACCGTAATAAAAAGAGCTGTTCTAACCTTTCCTCTTCTGTGCTGGTTTTGGGTGGGAGATCTTGCCATGGTTTTTTTCAGTGGGCGCTGGGTCCTATTAACACATTATTAAAGCGTGTGAAGCAACGTAAGGTCACAAGTTAACAGCAGACTGACAGAACTCTGCAGACACCAAGTCAACATCAGCTGTGTTTACCTTATCTTAACGTTACCTGATGCTCTGCCGCTTGTTGTTCCGTCGTCTGATCTCTTTTTTTCTTGTTTTTTAAGTTAGGTGCTTTCGATTCGGCCCGGTTAGAACCTCTTACTGGCTTCATATCTGCTAACGTTAGCTAGCTTAGTTAACGATAAAGTAGCTAGCTAATGTAACCCAATGTTTTTACGTAACGTCGTAGCACACGTTAAACTAACGTAGCTAAATAAGACAACACTAGTGAAGCAACAATAAACAGAAGCGTTCTTGTTGTACACCTTAAGACCTAAAACAAGTTATATAACGTTAAGACACAAATGCAGTACGCATCTTTGCAAATAAAATCGCAAAATAGCTAGCTAGGTGTTAGACAAGTTAACAGTCGAGCTATTTTTTCGCGCTGCTGTCTTCGAACAGTTTAGCGCACAATGCGCATGCGTAAACCGAGATGTGATTTTACCCGAAGTAGCGCCTGACAGGCTGTCAGGCTAAAATTACATTACCAGGGCCAAAAACACCACATAGGAATGCTTCCATGTTCAGAAGTAAACTATTAATTAATTAACGAATCGATAAATACAGCAGAAAAAAAAAATATATATATATATATATATATATATATATATATAATTTTTTTTCAGATACAAGTCACTGGAGGTAACGCAGGGCATAGAGGCATGGATGTTTTAGCATAGAGGACTCTACTACAGTGAAATTGTTTTTTTTTTTTTTTCAAGATTTAGGGTACTTCTCAATGTACCTATTCATGATTTACCTAGTCTAAACCATTTCTGAATAAAACATAAGTGTAAAAATGTTGCTTTGTTGCAACAAATACTTTCTAAGAGCAACCTGCACTAAGTAGACAGTAGTTTACAGTTGTGCCATATTCTTTCCATTTTTCATTTTTATGGACTTTTGTCTTTCCTATTTTCTTGATCTTATATATATTACTTTATATTTACCAGTAAATTAACTAATCAGAGATTGGAATTCCACATTAAACCTATAATCACTTGGTCTATTGATAACATTGTTATGTCTGTTTGGTTTCAGCTTCCAAAAAGGCTTGTGTGCCAATAGTATAGTATAGGTTTATAGTACGTGGGTAGTTGTCTGGCAACGTGAATGCATTGAAAGGGGTGGGGTGGGGGGGTGAGGGTAGTGCCACATCTAGTGGCTGAATGTTATCAGAATCAGGTGTTGGGAATGTTATCAATTGCACCTTTAAATAGAACCGGGGATCTCCATTCAACCCATTATACAATTTACAATAAAGAGGGTAAATACTTACGCAATCAACTATTTTCTGTTTTTTTTATTTGTTGCTAATTTAGTGAATTCTGTAGAGTTGTTTTCACTTGTGTACATCTTGTTGCAGCTAATTAGACAGAGACCAAATCCAATATTTTCACAATTCTTGAGCCACCATGTGAAACCGATATACATAATCTAGTTTATTCATATTTTAAGCAGAAAAAGGAAAAGATATCCCTTGAGTCAAATGTCAAAATCACTGATACGTTTGCATTAAAAAACAAAAATGAAAGAAGATTCCGAAATATAACTAAACATTTTGGTTGCTTTTTCCCCGGTGTGGTCTGGATGGTGTTAAAGGAAGACACTGTGTCGGTTTCTGTCCCTCAGGTCTGTCACACCCTCCATGGGAGGTGAAATTTGCCTGTGAAGCGTCCGTGGTTGTGCAGGTCAAAGGGGCTGAGCACCTTCCTGATACCCAGCATGTTGCTCTGCGCTATCTCCTTGAACGTCCAGGGATTCTGATTATTCTGCTCCATATCAGCCTGCTTCTTTTGCAGAGCTGCTAGGCTCTCTCTGCTCATCACCTGAAATAAAGACATAGGAATAACATATTGTAACGTGTAGACACCAAGAGGAAAAACATGTCAAAAGTGCAACCATTTCAAATCAATAACAAATTAAAGTGATAAAGTGTTGCGCATAACATTTTAATTCCAACAATAACATGTTAAAAGATTTTATATATATATTCTGTCTATTCATGTATACTGTGATATTACTGATCTACATCATCATCTAGACCACACTTTGTACCAACTGTATATTGACTCTTTACTACATCTCAGCATCTACATAGACTGTCTATTCATGCATATCGTGTTATTTCTGATCTACATCACTACCTAGTCCACTATTTGCACTAACTGTATATTGACTTTCACTACATTTCAGCATTTACATTGACTGCCTATTCATATATCATAGGTGTGATTGGCAAAGGACAAAAAAGCAGGAAAATATAAGCTGCACCCATGACATTCTTTTGAAAAATAAACCATTAAATGGCACTTCCTGGAGAGTTTTGTGCAAAGAAATGGAGAAATTGAGTCTTACATGATATGTGCAAAACTACAAGGTTAAGAGCTTATACTTTGCATTGTTGTAGTATCAACAGGTATTAGGGCATTTAGCATTTACATTACTGTTAATCAGTCATCACTTGATTACACATTGCATTACCTTGTTATAATATAAATAATGTGCCACATGAAGAGACAGTGCAGCATATGACAGTAGCAACAGCTGAGAAGATTTGGGTCTGTGGTGACCAAGTCCACCTCACACAAACTTCCTTCTCCCATTCTCTCTCCTTACTACCACACCCACACCCACACGGACAGCCCTGGCACTGTAGCCACAGCAGCCCACATTACCACGCCCATGCAGCCCCACCCACGGACACGTGCATTCACTAATTACATTTGTGTACAGATGGTGAAATAATATAAGCAGTACCTTATGTAACAGATTTTTAAACATTTAATGTAACTGGCAAACAATGCTTTCTACTTTTTAAAGAGCACACGTTTATAACAAATTTTTATTTATGCCGTTTGTATGCTGTTACTGTCATTCTCTACAGTATGTAGGTATGTAGTATGTATGTTGACACGGTCTGTTCGATTGTCCGTGTTTCTCTCTGTTGACACTGTACATATTGTCTGTCTGGTTCTCCATCTTTTCATCCGTTTTAACTCTAACTCTGCAATTTAAATGTTTTTTATGGCTGTGATGATACTTCAGGGTTTTTCCTTGCTCAGAATTTGTCTTTGCGGGAACACACAAAGCAGGGGGGGACGGGGTCTGGGGGTCCTCCCCCAGGAAATTTTGAGGGTAAAAGACTTCAATTCCTGCATTCTGATACATTTTTAGGCACCAATTTATGGTAAAAATGTCAATATTTATTGCAAGGAAATCACAAAATTCTGGTGGCAGGTAACAATTCAAAATACAATGGAACATTATTATATTCAGTATTCCAGTAAGGGGGCTTTCACATCCGGGACAACACTTGACACTAAAGTCCAGTTGTTTGTAGGATTGACTTAGGCTACTTAATCAGTGATGTTGAGCCTACAGTGTAATGGACCACCACAGTTAATTTATACATGTGAACTGCGGATTAATTCCAGAGTTTAACCTACATAGTGTAAAACTACTACGTGAATGGGGCACAGCAGAAAGACAGAGCAGAGCGACACTGCTTGGTCAGAGTTGTCATGTGTACTCTTATAGGCCTACACTTCGCATCAGGCGTTAAAACCAACTGTACCGAATTAGACTACTATTTAACGCGATAACGAGACGTTTTTAACCGCTAATGAAACTGTCTCAATTTAATACTGATGCCGTCAGACGGCCGCGCGGACAGACAGCAGTCGGAGTTTTGGCAGAGCTCTGCGCCCCTCAGCAGCGGCTTCTGACTGTTTAGCCGGTCCCCCAGAGCAGCATGATCACTGGGAGGGTCCAGCCTGAACCCTGCAAACAGAGATCCCGTTTGAAGGTGACGTGCTTGATTTTGACTGAACGTCCCAATTTAAGTAACCTCTGATCGGGTCGTAGTCAATTAAGTACCCTAAGTTTAAGATTAGGTGTTGGTCATTCTCAACACCTTCCGAATATATATAATATAATATTGTCCCGTTGTCGGCTTCAGCTAAGAAGATAGTTCGCCCCCACACGTCCAAAATTCGTATTCAAATAACCTTCCGCAACGATTGCAGGCTCTTTGGTGGAGCTCTGCTTTGAATAAAGTTACATCGTGACAAATTAATAGACCACTTGCGGAGTGACATGAAAAGACATGAGTCAGAGGCACAAAAAACGTTGACAGCAGTGACCGGTCATTATGTTTACCAATACCCCCCCCCCCCCCAAAAAAAAACAAAAAAAAAAAACGGATTTGCATGATTTACGAGTTTCTTTTTCAGGTCGGAAAAGCCGGATTTCCGGAATTATCCGGAAGAATCACACCCCTGATATATATATTGCGTTATAACTGATTCAACACCACTAACTAGATCATAATTTGCACTAACTGTTTTTGTTAAGTTTTCTTTGGCTCTTCACTACATCTCGGCAGTCTTATAGATGTCTTTTCATGTATATTGTGTTATTACCATATCACTTTCGCATATCCTTCGTCTTACTTATACCTGACTTTGCACCGACTTTGTAATGCCTACTTAATCTGCACTTTATGTAGCCTTTTGTATTATGTATTCCTGTATTGTACTGAATGTGAAACTGTATGTTGTCCTGCACACTTATGCTTTTCTTGGCCAGGTCGCTGTTGCAAATGAGAACCCGTTCTCAATGGCCTACCTGGTTAAATGAAGGTTAAATAAAAAATAAAAATACTCAAATTACATTAGGGCTGCACAATTAATCGAATTTTAATCAAGATCACGATTTTGGCTTCCCACGATGAAATTCATGTGATCGAGCGATATTTAAAATGCTTCATTCCGTTCATAGAACGCTCCGTATCAAAGTTTTTTTTTCCCCAAAGCTCCGTAAACCCCTCTCTGATCACGTGCCTCAATGAGCCAATCAGAGTTGTTCCCTGCACCGCGCAGCTTAGTTTAGATGTAGACAGTCACAGAGGACAGAGTAACGTGAGGAAAATTCCACAACAGATAGCAGTCGGTCATAAGTCGTCACGAGGTTTACCAGTTTACTAGTAAACGCAACATTTTGTCCCGTCTGTGTTGTTTTTCAGACAGCAGCAGTGACCAGTGCTAGCTTGAGTCTTTTAGCTCATAGCTTTAGCAGCAGACTGTTGTACGCCCCGCTGTTGGAATCCTCTACAGTGAAATACAGTCACACTACACCGTTTAGCTGTCAGCATTTTAGCCGCGTTTAATTCTTATATACAGTATATGGTTTAATCCAGTTACTACTGTAGCTAACGGTAGGCTAACATTACCTGCTGTGTAACGTGTTATTATTGTTTACTAGCGTGACAAGCAGCGACGTTTCTGTTGCCTCTAACGTCTGTTTTGGAGCATCAGAGCGCAACGCAGACATTTAAGTGGGACCGTAATCCGTGTTGCTATTTCGTCCGGTAGATACCGGGCACCGGTGCCCTATTGGCACCGGATTTTAACATGCACCGTTAACGTGAACAGAAAATTGCATTGCCTGTATCTTTTCACGCAAACGCGCATGTTTGGAAAGCGGTCGCACAACAGCTGAAATGGCATACTCCTTACATAGTATACTTATACTTCACTTCATAGTATCCTTCAACAAAGGAGGAATGTAGCACAATATGGATGTGAAAGCAGTTATAATTAGCCTATGTGACAATAACATTTGTTTTGGTTAAAATCAACAAATAATCGTGATAATTAATCGTGATCAATATATTGATCAAAATAATCGTGATTATCATTTTGGCCATAATCCCTAATTTATTTTATTCAAAACTCTTTCAGAATGTATTAAAATTAAGACAGCAACTGGCTAAGTATATACTGTTACCCACCTTGGCAGGGAAAGGTAGTTTCTTTGCCACTTCAGTCAAGATATGCTCAACCTCCCCCAGCTCCACCTTTCCTCCCACTTCCACGATTAAACGACCGTAGCGGACAGGTGTCACATAGTGGTCGATGGCTCCCTTGCCCCCACCCATGCGCTGACCCAGACCTTTACGTGTGACGGGCTTATATGGGCCATTGATGCGCCAGCGAGCAAATGTAGTCCGAGAATCCATCTTGCGGTTGACGGTTAGACGTATCATCTCTATGTGACCCCAATGAAGGTAGCCCCCTCCCATGGCCTGAGCATCAGAAAGAGAGAGAGAAAGAGGAAAATCACTTTTATATATATATATATATATATATATATATATATATATATATATATATATATATAATATGTTGAATCACAGTTGTTATACAGACTAGCTGTCAGATATCACCAAACTGCAGTGTTTACAGAACATAAATGCACTCACCACTAGAGCTGTAACAATTCAAATTTTTATTTATTTTTTATTTTTGGGCATTTCTGCCTCTATTTGATAGAAAAGCTGAGATATGAAAGGGGAGAGAGAGGGGGGAAGACATGCAGGAAAACAGTCACAGGTTGGATTCGAACCCTGGACATTCTGCGTCGAGGCATAAACGTCTGAATATGTGCGCCCAACGTCTGAATATGTGCGCCCGCTCTACCAACTGAGCTATCCTGGCCACAACAATTCCCAATTTTACTGAACAATTAATTGTCTCAAAAATAATTGTGATTAACAATATATTTGTCTCTTTTAGTCAAATTTTCAGACATATTATACTTTTGAATGAATCCCAGTATACATCTTTTGGTTATATCACTGTTAGGTGACCCAGATGTACAATTACAAGTATAAGTTACAAGTACAAGGCCTATGAAGTACACCACACCTCTTTATTATCATAAAACATTGTATTTTTTTCTTAAAATCAACAATAAACATCAACAGTCATACCCCTTAGGATCTTAGCTAATTTTAGCAATTAATTGCGGTTAAACAACGAAACGGAGATTATGCAAAATATTATGATTAGACAATTATGTAATAATTGTTACAGGCCTACTCACCACAATAGCGTACTGTCCTGTAGTGAAGCCATTTGCTGCCCTCGCTGGGCCTTGGATATCTCGTAGCTTCTTCATCTCTTTCTTGGCCTTTTTAAAGTTAGGCACCTTGTTCATAAACTTCAGTTTGGGTTTCTCTGGCAGCACCAAATCTTCAGAGATAAAAACAAGAATGAGGAATCATAAAAGGTGTCTACTTTCCTACCACAGGAAATAAAACTAGGACAAGACTCATACATCACAATACTGCACAAAGTGCAACTTGCACAAACAATGGTTTTAATTTACATCTTTATAAATATTATTTAAGTAGTTGTACATTTTTATTCCCAACTTGTATATATGTTTGTACATTATTTCCTTTGTATTTTTTATCTTTATTTCTTTTTTAATATTTGTTCTTGTATTCTATCCTATTCTGTATGTGTGCTGTGTGTCTGATATTTTGTTGCTGTTGCACTGAAATTTCCCAATTTGGGATCAATGAAGTCTATTTAATCTAATCGAATCTAAACAACATACAGAATTAGACAAACATTCTAACAATCCAAAGACTGGACCATGGACAGAGGCCTTAGGAACTCTATATGGAGTGTTTTTCCTCACATCTTCCCCTCTACTGTATACATGCATAAATATAATAATGGTATGTCTTTCATAAAATAATATAGAAACAAAAAAAATTGGAAATTGCTTAAAAACACACAAGACAAAGACAAGAAGATGAATGATTACCACTGTAGTCTGGAGGGATTTCATGTGTCTTCAGGCCAGCAGCTAGGACTTTCAAGTGGCTGTGTAAAAGACCTGGGAACAACAGGGCACAATACATTATTGCCATATATTACTACTAATATAGTACTACTAAATGTAAATGTGCAAATTTGAACAAATGTCTCTTCAAGCCGAAGGCAGAGAGAGAGAAACTAGTGATTTTATGAGTTATTTTCTGGTATTTCCATTTGAATAGAATAAACCCCATTTGGGTGTACAGTGGCATTGTAAACAAAAGTTGTAAGACTTTTCTAAGTCTGCATTATGTTTTTTTTTTTTCAGTTTAAGTAGGCAGTAGTTTTACTATTCCTCGTTTGAGACTGTTGTTCAGTTATTGACTATTATTGCTCTACATGCTGATGGCTGATATCCTATTGAATTTAAGTTGTTTTTGAGGTGACTAGCTATATAACATGTCCAGAGACTACCGTTGCAAGTAAAAAAAATATATATATAATTTTGGCAATCTCAGAAAATGTGAGTAAATGTCAGTATAACGTTAACTGTTAGCTAGCTAACTTGTGTTAACGTTAACGTTACCTTGTTGGTGACCGTGGGTTCTACAGATACCGGCCAATCCGCCGACAGCAGCCTTGATGAAGGAAAACATGATGTTAACGTTACAAAGGACACTATAAACACCAAACTGTCACTTCGTGTGGTCGATGTACGAACATTTCAAGGTGGTTAGCTAGCTAATTTAACTGCTATAAACACCACGCTCTGTACAAGGTCGGTGCCATTGCTGTGTTGCTTGCTTCTTTTCAGAAGAAGAGACACTTCCTGTATGTAAGGGTTTTTCACAATAAAAGAGTCATCTCTACATCTTTTCTATTTATTAAATGATTGAAATGCCAGACCAAATGTCAGCTTGTTCTGCCAGCAGAACTCGTTGGAGCCATAAGAAATCACTATGACCGATGTGTGCATGGTCTGGATGTATAATAAAGTGTGTAAGACAGATGGTAAGACACAATTATTTATTTTCATAGCCGTGTTGAATACTCGATTCTGATTGGCCTTACCGAATGGTTACCCAGTCAAACGGCTTCAGCTTAAACCAAATGACAGATCTCATATTTGATTAGCTCTTACAGAGATAAACAAATATGAGCTATAGTGCTCAACAATAATCTATTATTATTTATTTATTTATTTATTTATTTATTTTTATTATTTATAGACTTAGAACCAGAGTAAACTCTGTTCCACTAATGTGGTTTAATATTTGAAATGGATTCAAAGCAATAACCTGGCTAAACTTTAAAGGACAAAAAAATCTTTGAAAATCCATCATATTTTTTTCTTCGAGTGTTAAAATCAAAATCAAAACTATAAAACAAACACACCACAAGGGTTCAATTGAATTTGTGTGAACAATTCACCGACTACTTAGTACGTCTTTACAGCATCAAAAGAGAAATACCATATCAGTTAATTGCTTTCCAAGGATTAGGGAAAAGACATTTTTGGAATTTATATTTGCATATTTTTTTGCATTTGACTTTTACTTGTAGGGACGAGATAGCAGTCAGCCCCGCTACCTCATTACTACAAGCCAAGAGAGAGGAAAAGACAACAATAATCATGTCAAAACACATGTGGGAATTACTTTTAGGTGTGACATGGGAAACTGAGACTCCAGAGTTGATATAGTTTCATGTTTATTAAAATGGGACGGATTTACAGTTTGTACACTCCATCCACAATGGCATTGATTTAGAAAGCTCAAACAAGTACAAATGCAATATATACATACCAGTATACATATATTTATAAAATACAATAGTATTTTTTTTATTATTATTTGAAGCGATGGTTATGAGGCCTTTTAAGCAAGCTACACTTGAACTGTTCAGACAGAAAGATGCTGTGGATAAGCTGAGTCAAGCCTACAGAATCTACAATATTCAGTTCTCCATGTTAGAAAAATAGTCCCATGTGCGCACAAAATTTCCCTCACAGAAATGTGTTGCAATTACAGAAGGCTATAGCATCAACAACAGCACAGGCACCAGAGAAACAAGCAGAACACACAGCATGAGCACAGATGAGTTAAAGAATGTTGGACAATTGGGAGGAAGTTAAATTAAACAGACACATCTCTCTGTTCCTTTGGTTTTTGCTTCTGTTGGGTTATTCAAACTGGCAACGCTACAGACCAATGTTCTCTTTTTCAGAACTAAATTGAATGAATAGATTGTACAGACTGTAGTGTGTAAAGAGTTAGGATTAATTTACACGTTTTCTGATCTTAGAGTTAGGACTGTCAAAAGCTTTTTTTTTTTTAATATATATACCTGTAAATCTGAATGGGCATCTTCAGTGAGAGAGACAGTGGCACGTCTCTAGGGCGAGAGCCAAGTGTTATGAAAACATTGAGGTACACAATGACTTAACTTTATAGTGTATTATGTGTACAGCAGCTTTACCATGTTTAGTTTTTGTCAGGGTTTTCTCTCATTGCTCAGTTATGAAATTCATACATATTCTGCCACCTCAGGTAACAATTTTTCAAAGCGAGATAGTTTGACAAAAACATCCTTTCAGTAAAGCTTCATCCACAGCAGACATTTAGGAATATTCCCTGATTAATTTTTTTTTTTACTGTTCACACGATTTAGCAACACAAACACATTATACACCTGCCATTAGTTACGTCTGTCTGTGAGAAACACTTATGAGGTCAAAACTGAGCTTTATTGTTATCTCGCCATACACAAAATTCAGAAAAGACAGAATGGATAGAGCGGTGTTCTGTGATGACAAACCTGTAAAGAATTATGGGACTTCTTTGTGATATAATTTTGTTTGTTTCTGTTATTAAGAGAGGTGTCATGGTGAAAAGGTTAATGCCATAACTCCAGCAGTTATGAGAACAGAGATGTATCCACATCAAGCCACATGTTGTTCTTGGGCAGTCTGAGCTGTGGATGATACAGGTTTTGGTTTCTCTTTATTTCCAAACATTAACAAAAAGTTTAGGAGTTATGGGCAGTGCAATATCATGCATTATGAAAAGACCGTGTCCTTTGATGGTTATTTGTTACTTTCGTTGTTACTTTTCGAATGTGGTAGAAATTCATCCTCTTTCACATCACCCGTTTCTTTGTCATGCCAGTCCTGTACATTTTCATCATTCAGCATTTCCTTTTAACCAAGACCAGGGTATGTGTTAATGGGTTGTGGTGTGGTGTCGAAAATATGGAACAGGTTTGGAGGCTTTGTTCCAAACAGCTTAATAAATATATATATATATTACCATTATTTAAAAAAAACATAGTGAGGGCATTTAGTAGAATGATAAAGAATACCATAAAGTAATTTCCATTATGTTTAACCTGTAGTTAATTTCATTTGTTTTAAACATTTGACAAATTACTGCCATTTTGTGGTCAAATACTTTTTTTACAGCTTAAATAAAAATGAACACGTTGTCTCTTACATCACAATATGTAAGCTGTGAAAAAAATAACTTAATAACCCACAGAATGAGGATGATGAATTACAATTACCTTAGGTTTGGAACAAATGACCAAATCTCATTTTAGAATAGAAATCTTGACGTGACTTGTCTAAATATTATTTAAGTTTGCCACAGAGTGACATGTGTTTTGCGGTGTTAGGATTTGAATTAACTTTATCAATATCACTGTCTGTTCCCTAGCCAAACAAATGGATCTATGAGAGCAGGCGAGCGGTGAAGATCCATCTCGATTTATTTCATTTGTTACTCAAAACCACACAAAATTTGGGGAGCTTGATTTCACATGATTTAATGATACTCTTCATAATGTGCCAACAGACATTAGCAGTAAAAAATATTTGATTTATGCAGGTTTTAGAGGGTCAATTTGATTGGTCTCTCAGGTTTGAGTATTAAATCCCCAGTTACCCATGATTAGTAAAGCAGTGTAAGATTTCATGTAGTGTTTTTACGCTGTTGTTGATCCACAGACGACACACTGAATAAGGTTTCTAACCATCATAACTAATAGTTTTGGTTCAAACTGTTGAACTGAACTACTGTGAACACAACATCCAGGGCCCTTATGGCTGAGGGGAAATAAAGCCGCAGTGAGACTAGATCCCAGAGAGTAAAGACAGACACAAAAGACTCAAGTTTCCATGTACTGATAAGTCTTTGTAGTATTTCACATTAAAACCTAACAATGCAATGTGCAAGTTAGGACAATATTAATACAATACCCATATGGAGGTGATAAGACCAGAACTGTAAAAGTGGTAATACTATGCATGCTTCCATTCAAATATTGTGTGTTCTGTAGTTCAAGCAGTTTCTCAAATTCAGGTTTAAAACCGTTGAAGCCAAGACAATGACCGGTTCAGCACTGAACCCACAGGTAAGCACAGACGCCTGTCTTTAATTAATTCTCTGTTTAAATGGATTAAAGGGCCGGGTGAATTAGCTGTTGTTTCTTACTTCAGTTATAAAAAACTTGCCGTCTGACAGTGTGGTATAATTGCGTCACAGGAATATATATAGATGAAATCATCCGTTTCTCCCGTGCACTCTTCCACACGTACACACTCGCACAGCTTTCTTTGTGTTTCTCATCAACTCCATAGCAGACTCTACAATGGCAATGGGTCTTGTGTGCTTTTTGTTATCCCCCACAGTCCTCAGCATGTCCTGCTTTTGTTTGGTGCCTTTGATCCCAATAGTTTGAAGTGTCAAGTCTCACGTATGGTTACTGCTATTAGTTAACTGTCTCTTTGTGGGAGAGTCTCTTACTCTCTGGGCGACACAGTGAGTATGGACAGGCACTCCACCCGGCAGACACACCACGTCAGGCTCACTGAAGGTGTTGTGGCACAGGTGGCATCCTTTCTTTTCAGACACAAAGATTGGTTTCTTCCGGTCTTTCAACTGAGGAGAAAATACATGAAAAGTAGAGTAACAGTGACTTAAAAGCAGTAATGAGCACAAACATAACACTCCGGGGTTAAAATTACATGAAAATGGAATAATCAATGATATGGTTAAGACAATAAATGCTTACTTCTCAGAATGTGTTAATACCAACAATATTTGTTCTTCTGATTTTAGAAGACAGGTTTCTTTTGATGGATAACATACATCACTCGCTCCCTAATTTGCTTCATCGTTTTGAGAAACCTAGTTACATTGGCTAATTATAAAATAAATTCGACAAGATTCATGTCGAATTTATCACCTAATTATGGGGACATACTTGATCATTTTATATCTCAATTCATCGTGAGAAAGAAAGCTCCAAGACTTATAGGTACCGTAGGTAGGATTGTGAAGATCCAGGACTTAGCCAAAAAATTGGAACATCGACAACTTCTCAGTCCCTCCCCCCCTTTCCGCTAAAGCCAGAAAAGGTCTCCTAAGCCCCTCCCCCCACAAGGGAGAATGAATGTGTGTGCATGAGCAGTGATTGACACGCAGTTAGACACCCCCCCCTGGCCCTGATTGGTGCATCTGAACAGGGAGCTGTGGATTTTTGCAAATCTCACTACAGGCTGTAGGAGGTACCAGAGGAGCCAGATCTTTTTTTTTAAATGACCTGCTTCATATAGTTCTACAGGAACATAGGGTCAGTTTCAGCAAATATGAAAGAACGTTAGTTTTATAAGGCTTACCTACTGCATCTTTAAGTTAAATATTTTACAAAAAGTTTAAAAGTGGTTGACTTGTCGAGTCCAGGGCGGCACCTAACGATTATTTTCATTATCAATCAAGCTGCCTATTATTATTTTTTGGATTTGTTGATTAAGGAATGTTTGCTCAACAAAATGTCAGAAAATAGACATGCCCATTGAGATGTATTCAAAACCAATATATTTAGTTTACTATCATTTATGACAACTAGAAGCATCAGATCCCCTGATCTGAGGAGATGGAACTAGCAAATGTTTGGAAAAATAACTAAAACCATTACTCAATAATAACAAAAATAGTTGCAGATTAATTTCCTGTTGATCACTACAGTATATTTATTAAACGACTAATCAATGCAGCTGTACTTCAGTTGTTGATTATTTAATTGGTTTACTAAGGATTGCTCCATCTATTGGAGTCATAAGTTTTGAGGGATATATAACTTTGCCAATACCTTTAAAACAAGTACTCACTTATGTTAACATTATCAGTATTAGTGCCGTCAACCCTTTGTGAAACTAATGCCGTTTTATCCCTTTTAAAAAAAAAAAAAAAAAAAGTATGGTGTCAAGCCTTTTAAACAACACATTTAACAAGCACAGCAGTTAGAGGAAGATCTAAAGACTCACCCGGTCATGCAGCAGTTGAAGGTTTTCAGAGTGGGCAAGCCCCAGAGCAATCTGGGAGGTGCGGCAGGCATGCATACTGGCCCTGATGGCTCGACCCAGAAAGGGCCGCAGCAGCTGCAGTGACCAGCCCTCAGGGAGCATGCGCAGGACACGGACTGCATCAAACACCTCGCCGTGCCGATTTAGGAGGTCCACTGCCGCCATCTCCAGGTCTCCACCTCCTGCTGCAGTCTGGGGTTTCCCAGAAAGGTTTCTGTCTAGATACACCCCCAAGAGCAGATGAAATAGCTGCTGTCGGTACGCAGAATCCCGACAAGAAGAGGCCCATGTACAGAAGGCCTCAGCAGATGGGAAGTCTCTCAGCTTGTGAACCAAGATGTGCAGTGCTTTGTCATGCTCCTCCAGTTTCCCATGTAGTGTTGCACGCTCCAGCAGCAGCTGTTCACAGTTCTCCATCTTACCTAAACAAAGCAGAAGGACATGACACATTAAGGGTCAAACTCTGCATAATGATCTCTCTTTGTGACTTTGGAGAATCACACCTTGCTATCTAGGATTTTCCAGTCATTTTTAAACCTAGACCCAAAGTCTGCATTGCATTTATGATGCTACAATCTGTCATACAAGATGTGTTAAGTCTAAGATGACACGGTTATCGATTGTACTCTATCAAGCTAAACGTCATTACAATTAAAATCACTTTGACCCTCAAAGATCTGGTTAAAATGCTGCGAGTATTCAAAGTTTGTGCAAAAATAGATCCATAGATCGATCCATCTTAAAACATAAGATATTCAAGTGTAGTGACATTTTCAGACTTGTGACTCACCTAAAAGAAACTGTGCACGGTATAGATTGGACTCCCTGAGCAGGGCTTGGAGCCTCTCTCTAGCTCTGGTGAGCTTCTGCTCATCTGTTGGCGACTCCGACAGCAGTGACAAGACCCTCTCCAGGTACAACACGGCCAGGTGTGTGTGGAACTTCTCCTTCTGCATCCACAAACATGGAAGAAAACAATCTGAATTCAATAAACCTTCAGTTAGGAGGGTTATGTTTCGTGGCGCAGTTTGTTTTTGTTGCCGATTGTGGAGCCTGGGCTGTCTACAGAGAGCGTGTTTTTTTTTTTACAGTGTGTTGAGGGGACAGGCAGCTAGCAGATAGTGAGGAGATGTTTGCTGTATGTGACAAAAAAAGTTGTAACCTAAAAAACACGTGACATCGCTTAGAACACCTTTAAAGAACTACATCATAAAAGAACATGAAACAGAAAGACACCATACCAACAGGATCAGCCTTCACAACAATTAATGACATGTCCGTGAGAAAGGCTGTTATTCTCTATCTACTACAATGGAGCGTCTCAGTAACCAACAGATCAGACTGTGGTTGTACTGTGCTGCTTCTCAGTGTGAATCAGTTTAACTGTGTGAGCAGGGCACTCCTGAAAAAGAGCAACGCTCTACTGTAAGTGAAATTATCTTGGTTATCGATTTTTTTTTTTTTTTAAACTAATGCAAACATCCTTTTTCTTAATTACTTATTTTGCAGGACTCCTGGGAGAAGAAAGGCAGAAATTGAAGGTGTACATACTAGGGATGTGCATCTCTGGTCTGAGGCTGATGTGATGCACACGATCCGATACATACTGAAAGATACATTCTGTATGCAGCAAACACTGATGCGATACGATTCCTCCCCTATTACGATGCAGTGCGATTCAACACAATGTGATTCAACACAATGCGATGCAAAATAATATGATGCTATGCAGTTTAATATGGTACAGAGAGTTTGATTTTATATCTTTAGTTCTTCTGAAACAAACAAATTGTGTTGGTAAGCAGCCTGCACTGCACTTTCACAACTTGGCAGAAACACTTTCACTAAAAGGTGTATTAATAGCATATTTAGTCTATGAAAAAAAAATCTGATGATATATTGATGACAGAAATTCTGTTAATATATCCTAATCAATCAGAATTCTCTCTACTTTTACTTGACTTTCTTTCTCAAATGGTAGCCCAATTTTGATGTAAGCCAATGTGAAGCTCTTTTATGTCCACGCACCAATGCAAATCATGGTGAATCTTCCCATATCTCTAGTACGTACATACTCTTTAAGGCAACCTAGCTCACAGGTCAGGCTTGTAGGAGGAAGTCAAGGGACAGTGTTAACCACTGAGACCAGCTTCATAGTCTGTTGCAGTCAATGTAAATATATCCGCAACTGAGTACTTTGGAGAACTGATACTGCAGGGAAATTCAGCAGATTGTGTGTGTTGCTCAGGGACACTTCAACAGAGCAAACCACTTGTTGAACACCAAGACCTGAACCAGGGTCCCCCAGTGCTCTCTAACCACAAAGCCACAGCTGATCATGTTATTGTTATTTATTGTATGTTAAAGGGTATTTTTATGTGCTGCCTTCTTGTAAAAGAGATTTTAATCTCAATGTGATTTTTCCCTGGTAAAATAAAGGTTAAATAAATAAATTGTACCTTTGTCCTTCTCTCCAGCACCAGGTGTTCCAGGTAGAGAAGCAGCGCCTGGCTGTGCTTTCCCAGGTAAGTGATGACATCATCAGGGTTCAGTTCGGACAGATCTTTGCGGGCAGGCCTTTTAGTAAAAATGTGGACACCTATCTATGAACAAAAAAGAAAGGCTAGGTTACCACTCTAGCAGTACCACGTCATGCAAAATATGAGACGATTATGCCAGAGAATTATGTGAAAATGTCACAAGACTTTTTTTTTTTTTTTTTGCAAAACAATAAGTCTATCTGCTTCTTCTATTTAAGCCGTACATGAACGGAGTTGTATGGTGGTATATACTGTATGAGGGAGCTCAATAGGAATTTCTTTTTCTATAATAAGGAACTGAAGAAATGGCTTGCGAGCACTGGTCTTGTTTTGCATTAAAGATACATGGACAGTAGAGAATTGTTACTCGTTTTTAACTTTATATAATTATGTGGTACATGTTTTATTGTCATTTTTTTAATTTGCAGGGTTTTTTTCTGTTACTCGGTAGGCAGTGATTTAATTAATAAGTGAAATTTAAATGAAATAAAGGTCATTTGAGATAATTTAAGGTCCTGGTAACCTACGGTGGGATCCTTCTGCAAGGCCCAGTCTGCATACTTCCATACGAGGTCCAGGTTGGAACAGGAGTAGAGAAAGTCCACGATGTACTCATAAAGGTCAGATCTTGTAGAGTCCTGCAGATCCCCATCTACCACGCGAATCCACAACTGTCAGAAAAATAGGAGGTAATACGTGAAGTTCCTAAACATTATGTTGGTGTGGGTTCTTCTGTGACAAATAATAACTCATTTTAGGCATACCTGAAGTGCTGCTGAATCCTGACCATTATAATGATAGAGCAGTCCAAGTGCAAAATATCTAGAAGGGGGAAAAAAGACTGAATGAAGCAAAGCCTCTCCCTCGAGAATCTATTTTAAGTAGACAGTATTAAAGCTTTACCAGGGTGATAATTAACAACAAGAATGTACCAAGTAAAGCCCCATCTCAATCATCTCAGTTGCAAATATATACTGATTCCCAGTGTCTGCAATTTTTTTAAAGAGTTTCCATCATGATATGACACAATCAAATTGAAACTACCAATTTACCCTAGTCACTCTTTACAAGCAGTGCAGGTAACTTTTAAGAGAATGAAGAGAATGTGTGGATGGTCTTTCAGATTAATTCTATTTGTGTGTCCATTCCAATCATTGCGCTTTTACACATGTGAAGGCTCCTGAAACAATAAAATGTCTGCATGTTCAAATGCAGCGATCTCCCGTGTGTTTTTCATGTTATATTAACTTAATCTTAAAAAAGGAGCAACTCAAAACCAAAAATGATGATATACGCACTTGTGATATTTCTCCAGCCATGGAAGGCTGTCTGCTAGTTGGCAGGCATTGTCTGAAGCTAGCAGATCTAGAAGGCTGTCATGATCCTGTTCAGCATACAGCTTTAACAGTGCAGTGTCTACGTCCTCTTTACAGCCATTGGCCACCTCTGTGCTTCGTACCTGTGTGTGGAGGAAGAAACACATTATATTGTTATACATATTAGTATTACAAGGACAGGATTACTGACTTCTGACAGGTGAACTCACTGCAAAACTATGTGTAAATACATATTATTTTTACTCCATTTACCTCTCCTAAATAACTGATAAGGAATTTCTTGCACCGCAGCACTTTTTCCTGGTCGCCCTGTGCCAGGTGGTTGAGATCTGCAAACTCGTGAAGAGGAGGATGGCAGCGTGTGAATGAAGAGGAAGCTGGCAGCAGCAGTGGGTAGAGAGATATCAGCTCCCGCACATCTAGCTGACCCTTCCTGCAAAAATATTTTGAGTGATTTTTGAGTGAAGCAATCAAAAACTAAAAGCCAGATACTAGAGGAACTAGAAAGCAGCCATAGGACGCACACGATACATCATAGCGGCACAATCTTTAACATTTGTTAAAATATTTACAATAGAAAATGTTTATTCAACGTGCATTGGTATGGCATAGAAGTACAATCCTCAAAAACAAACCCTTTGCCCGTGGACAAACTTTCAAACAGGAAAACACAGAACTGGAAACATAACCTCCTTGGCAGAGGCATCTATAATATTAAACATTTGTAAAGTAATTACAAAGACTACAGAGAAGAAACAGCTGGGTTTGGGGTAACAACTTTGGTCAAGTAACCAAAATCGGTTGTTTAGTGAAATAGGGGTTCCTTCAGTCTTAAGAAAGTTCATGTGTCTTTTTACCAAGGAGCTTAAGTCATAATGAATTAATTTCACAGGCTATGAAAAGACCGACAGATTGGAATTGGAAAACGTGAATGGGGTGACTTGATTGCTTTTCAAGGTGTAACAATTTATTCCAAGTGACTTCAGTGCAATTCTTACAATGACCACAGCTCAACATGTACTGGTGTGTGAGGGTCAGTAATATTAGTTAAAAAGCAAAAATAAACACTCTGCTATATTAATCACTAAAATACTAAATATTTATGTATGTGGTAACATAAGGCTTTTCTAGGAAAACCTTGGGCCTGAATGTATTTGCTGGACTCAAGCCCCGGACAGTTTAATCCCCTGACAAAACATAGCAGTTTAACAAACAAACTAACACCGACTCGGACTCTTACCTGAAGTGCTCTTTTGCTTCTAGAAACTGAAGCTGGCCAAACTGTATGAAACCTGCCTGCTGGAGAATTCTTTTGTGCAAAATCTGTACATGCAGAAAGTGACAATATATGAGACAATAGTGCTTTTTGGGTTTAGAGATATACTGACAATTATTTTATAGTTTACATTAAAGATCTCAGCCCAGACTAAGTAATCATAGTATCATTGAATATAAGGGACACAAGTATCATTGTATGGTCGATTAATCAGACATATCGTCATCTTTTTGACATATTTCAGCCATAAAGTCAAAACAACACATTGTTACCTGGAACTTGTCTTTGGGAATATTTTGCTGTGCTCCCTCTGTGAGGAGGAGTGCCTCCTCCACTCTGTGACTGGCCAGTAAGTCCTGGATCTGTCTCTCCAGGGGCAGAGGTACCAGGACATACACTGCCTTAGTGGAAGCCAGAATGACCTTTCCTAAAACACACAACACGCACAGGTCAGAATAGCAACACTCTCAAACAGCCAGAAATAGCCACAGTGATATCACAAGTGGCTTGTTTATAAACAACCAACAGACTCGGTTTAATGTGAATCCTGTGGCTTACACCTTTAAAAACATCTTTAGTTCCGGAACGAGACGGCTTCATGTGTTCAGCTTAAGTTGCTTATCGGTTGTTGAAGAGAACGATTCTCTGTAATAGGAAAAGGTTGCTAGTGCTCCACATATCCCATTAAGAATCAAGACCCCAGTGCATGTGAAGTTGGAAGTAGAGGCGAGGCAGCACCACTATCGGCAGCTTCCCTTTACTGCACCAAATGTTTTTTATTTTTAAGAATTGATGCTTACATTTGCTTGTCATTCATATTTCCTTACAACAGAAGTATGTGCTTTTATAGCCTAGTGATGGGATTGTCAGAAATGATAGGCATGTCTCCTCATGTGTGCATGCTGTTTTTTTATTAAAAGATTTTTATTGATATAGCAAATCTTTCCATAAGCGTCGGCTGCCAGCCAAACAGCAACTACCCATGTATGTCCAGCTGGCTACTTGATATTAATTTTTGATTCTGATAAAATAGTTTAAATTAACAAATTGGAATTCTCTATGTGTGTATATTACGACCTCTAGCCTCCTTGCACAAACAGGGAACATCTTCATTAGACGGGATACTTCACAAAACACAGGTGGCAGCAACTTGACGATGACCAAGCATTTAAAAAGGCATCTGAAAGCACTGCATTTTCTCTATATGCCACACACGTTTTTGGGTTTAATGAATGAATGAATTAGCCTAGTCTTTATTTACATCTTTTTACTGCTGAGCCATCTCTAAGACACATTGCAAACACACACTAAAACAGGAAATGTTGTCCAAGTAACAGGCCTATGTCATGAGGAAAATATATAATAAAACACTTTTGCAGCCTATTTTTTGCCATCGACCAATTACGCAAACTAATGTCAGATGTCCCAAATCATTAGCCTGGCTCCGCCCTCCTACGTACTTCCACTCAATTTTCATTTCCCTTCAGTACTCCGTCTGGGTTCGCGGTATAGTCTTGGGTTTTCTCCGGCCAAATTTTTGGCGGTCCAATCATCGAACAGTGGGAGTGGCCTCAACGATGATGTTGAGGCCGTGCGCTAGAGTTGTAGTGGACGGAGAAAGATGCGAGCGAAGCCATTCGGTCCGTTGTGGCAACGCTGCTGAATATCCAGAAGTTAAAGCTCGAGCAAGAACTATCTTTGCCGAGTTTTGTTGGTGGCCATGATGTTGTGGCACTCCTCCCCACGGGGTTTGGGAAAAGTTTGATTTTCCAGCTCGCTCCGTTAGTGGTGAAGGAGTTGGCTAAGGTGAACGGTAGCGATGCTAAGCCGACGTCACGACCAAACGTTAGCGATTGGTTATGGCAGATCCAGAGTGGCTCTGGGCAGAACCAATAGTTTTAAACTTCAACAGAGTACCCACCTTCAAGGAAGTTAACACTTCTCAATGGAGAGAGGCCAGACTCTCTGTACAAATAAAATGTACGAGAGTCTGGTAGGACCAGGCTACCAAATCATGAAATAAATTATAATGTGCATATGTTTCTAGTAAAACAATACATTAACCATCATTGTGGCATGTCTTAATAAACCTTACATTGAAGGTGTCAAATAAATAAATAAGGTCTGATGATTCTTAATTACAAAAGTTCTGATCAGTTAGGAATAGCCATGGTTTTAAATATGAACAGCTATTTAGAGACTGTGTTGACTAAAACACACAAGAAGCCTAATTCTCCTTTACAATAGGTTTTTACAATCGGGGAGGCAAACTCATTAAAATATGCAATAATTAAGATCAGTGTATTTGATGGAATTGTGGCATTAGAATGTGCCAGAGGCCACCAAATTTGGGCTTATACGGCCAAAACCTTTCTCCGGAGGTGGTGTGCCCCCAGACCTCCCAGAAAATAGTTACAACCTCCCTGCCCCAGTGTGCAGCTCTCTCTGGCTTTCAGACTCTTTCTGGTAAAAAGGTTTTGGTTTCTCAATCCAGCAAACCAAAGCCAAGTCTCTTTCCAGCCCTGGACCATCTATTAACAGAGGCCTGTTTTTCAATCCCATTGTTCACAGATCTGCATTCAATAAGGACGCACTTGACAGTTGAAGACACATGATTTATATCCATTTTCTATAATCTATATGGGATGGGAACTCTGCCGTTTGACAAAAGTCAAGTCAACTTCTGTTTATAGTTCTTGTGGCATACTACTTCAATTTTATTTCTATGACTACTGCATATGTGAAAGAAAACAAAGCTTTTTGTGGCTTCAGAGGGAGCTGCACAAAGTCTGATACACTGCAACTGTCTATTGTGAGTTCAACAGTGTTATAGGATTGCAATGCTAAATCTGTGGAGTATTCTTAAAAAACTGGATATATAAAAACATGTCTGACATGGTTGATGCGTGTTAATGAGTACACCTGGTGGGCTGTAATGCATAGTGAACATAATGCTACTGCCAGGAAAAACTTCATATATCAGTTCTTCACCTTCTTCTAACATCATTTCACACAAGTGATTATTATTAAAAGGGACCTTGTTGACTTTTGTCACCATTAAATGTGTCACAGCCTATATGAATAATGGCAAAAATGAATCAATTAGGGAATCACTTCTTCTGATTTCTTTTGGTAAATAGTTGGTTTCATTAGACGACATAGGTTGAAAATCCTTGAGAAAGCAATATGTGAGGATACCTTCAAAGTCTTGCAGAATGTGTCCATCCCTGAATGAAAGGGTCTGTTTTAGCTGTTGGTCCAACATGCTGTGGATGGTGATGAAGCTTTCATCCAAAGCCACCACGTACGGAAAACACACAGCAGCACCAATCACGCTCTCTGACCAGTTGACTGGAGCCCGCTGAGATACCCCTTCTGCATTGGCAAACATTCCTGGAGGGGGATGTGGAGAGACAATTTCAAAAGATAAACAGGGATATGTCATGCAAACACTCTCTTGGGTCAATAAATACGCATAGCTTTTCAAAAACGTAACAGCAGACGCACACAGGCTGTAAAAACAGTTAGGTTAGCCTGTTTTGACGATACACAGACTACATGATAAATATTGTACGTTAATCTAAAAAAAATAAAAACGAATTAACAAGTAATAAAAAAAAAATAAAACTTAAACTTTTAGATTTTTATTTGGACCTTTTTAATACGCCATTAATATGTATTTAATAAGTCGAAGAATGATGGAGAACCTGTAGGGACAATAAGGCCTACGGTTATCTTTAAGTACATGAAGTTATGGACATTTACATTTTTTTGTCAGTACTTTCCTGCTGTAAAAGAACAATAATTCTTAGTTATATGATTAATCCATCAATGTGACCTAGATGCAAATAAATGGCAGAAAATGGATGGATGGATTAACCAATGAAATATTAGCCTGATTAGTTAATTTAATTTCTGCTAAAGTTGACAGACATACCAAGAAAAAATATTCAGCTTTGTAAATTATGTTTAAGACTTTGTATTACCTACTAAGGCCTCTTTTTTGAGGGAACTCAAATTCAATGCATTTAAAGAGCTGCAGACCCTTTTTTTGCCCCGACCTACCCAGACCACCAGGTGCTGCTAAGAGGAACTCCTCCCTGCCGATCCTCTTCACAATGGGTCTCCTCTCTTCACTGTTGTAAGGAAAGAGGTCTTGGGAGGCTCCTGTGTTGTAGTTCAGAATCATGTACTGTGTAGCCAGGGCCAGGCACAAGAAGTACCCGTCAACACTGACGGCACAGGGCTGCTCAGGAGTGGTCACCTCTTTGACCAGCTGCACTCTGTCCTCATACACCATGTAAATCTGCACCGTCCGCCGCTTGGAGGAGAGCACACCCATTTCCACACAGAACGGATCACCGTTCACTGGGTTCTCGTTAATGCAGAACGCTGTCACACCTCTAATCTTGGCTCCACCTCCTGCCGCCGAGGGCACGGTCTCCAGTGTCACCATGTCAACCAGGAAGACAATTCCATCGCAAAGCACTATCAAACGCTCCAAAGCGGAGGCAGCGCGCAGCTCAGCAACTGGTTTCTTGAGGCCCAGATATTTGTGCAGCAGCTTCTGAGCCGAGTAACTCAGTTTTCCTTTGGAGGAAGTGACCTCGTCCAGCAGGAAGTGGTGGATGAAGCAGTCATTGGTACCCATGTACAAGTGCTTTCCACAGCATTCAATGCACTCGATGTTGATGCGAGCCTTGTCGCCCATGAGGAGATCTCGCTCCACAGCGGGGACAAGCTCAAAAGCCTTCACACTCATCTCAGCCAAGGCATCTACACTAGATGATACAAAACAGACAGAGATCAACAAAACTGCAGACAAATTAAATAATCAAATTGAGAGTATACTGCAAAACATTTTCTCATGATACATTATTAAATCACCGGCAATAAACTAAATCTCAGAAATAGGATATACTGAGGCATGGGGTGTCCCTCATTCACGAGAATACTCTGGATATATTCTGCTTTTAGACTTTTGCTCATTTCTGATTTACTTCTAAATAATAACACACATGAGTGTGAGCCATAAAAATGCCCAAATGCAGCCTTATAACCTCACCAGCATGGCTGTGGAATGACTGTCGATTCCATAACATGTTTACAAATTAGGCATATCACTTAGCTCAGGGTTTGTTAAGGACTTACCATTACCACATTAAAGTGTTGTTTGTTTAATAACTTTATATCTGACACAGATACATACTGTATTGTGCTTTGCTTGCTTTTTGTTTCGTTCTTTCTTTCCCTGAGATGCAAGTAGAGTCGAGTACTGTACTGGGCATTTTGGGGTGTGTGACACTTGAATAAAAATACTACTAATAGCCTAGCCGCCATGGTCATACATAATTGATTACTGGTGTGTTTTTCTTTCCTTAGCCATGAATGTTAAAGATATCTTCAATGTCTGTCCCGTTATGGTAACATAACTCCTTCTCTATATAATAGCTTATTCACATCCTTACAAATATCTCCTGAAGCTAAGTTAGTCCTCTTTCCTAAACAGTATTCACGTTAAGTATAGTTACGGTTTATCAACAGGTCTGGAAAACATTAGCTAACATACGCTCATGTAACGTTAACGTAGCTAAAGTGGTGACAGCTAACCAGCTAACGACGTTAACGCCAGCTAACTTGGCAAACCCACAGAGGCTAACGGCGGTAGCAAAACAAAGTTAACTATTAACACTGGCTGTCTGGAGGTAGAATATTTTGTTCGCAGGCTAATGTAGATTACGCATGTGAGGTAGTCATGGTCATAACGTTATATAAATTGATTATACTAGGCAGCTTCTGGACCAACTAGCTAGGCTAACGTTAGCTTAAAGACACCAGTGATGCCAATGCTAGCAAGCTAATTAACGCTGAGATAGACTTTCAATGTGGCTGAAGTAATTTAGGGCTTAATTATAATGCGTCTCTGTCCGAAGAAAACCAACCTAGGTTTCAACCGGTCTCCCCACCCTTGAGATGATGCTCTGCGTACTAACTCCCTCCTGGAGCTGTTGACGTTAGCATAGCATAGCTTAACGTTAACGTTACCTACCTACCGCTGCACACAGCGCTCAGGACGGCAGGCCACCGGATCCCCACAAACAGGCGAACTACTCAAAAAACAGCGGCCACGACATATATTTACAGTCAGACATTAATATGGCCATTGTGCTAGGGTCGGCACCGCACCGACCGACAGGCGGAAAATACGGCTTCAAGGAGCGTTAGGTCTTCCTTGACCAGTATAACACGCCACCCATTTGCGCTGCACTCCTGCTGGCCTGGTTGCAGGTGATACTAAGGTGCGTTCAATACCATCAAGCAAGAAGCAAAATTGTAGGATTTCTCATACACATTACAACATATGTTTGTAACATTATCTTCCTCAAGGTTTAGTGCAAATGATCATTGGTTTGTTCACTCATGGGGCGGCAGTAGGCTAGCTCAGTTCATGGACCGTACCAAGTATGGATTGTGGACTGGTAGCTGGAAAGGTGCCAGTTCGCCTCCGGGGCACTTGAGCAAGGCACCGAAACCCCAAACTGCTCCAGGGGCTGACCCTGTGCTATGAGCCCTTTAAAAGGGAATGCGTCTGGTGTTGTATCTAGAAGGGATAGGCGAAGAAATACACTTCAACTCCTGTAAATTTGGCTTGTGTAAAATTGCCTTGTGTTCTTTCTTTCTTTATTTCTTTCTTTCTTTCTTTCTTTCTTTCTTTCTTTCTTCAGATGTAAGGGAATGGTTGCTGAGATGAGGTCATACAGGAGCATTTCCACATCATCTCATAATAGATCGTTTTCACTCTAGACATTTTGACAAGTGATAGCAGGAAAAGCACAAGTGTATTCAATAGTATTATTGATGGCTACTTTCCACTTAGTGGATATCCTGGTATTGTGACGGACTCATTGGATTAATAGCTCACTGGGACACTTCATGCAACAGAGCATTCATTAATGCTTTTGATTTCACTTGTGCTTTTCCTGCTTTGACAAGTCAAAATGTCTGTTTTTGTATTTTACACTGCTGTTACTATTAAGTGTTTACTATGACTAAGGTTTGTCGGTCTAGCCTAAATGAGAAATAAAATACAGAATCAAAATATCAGTGGGCTTTTGTTTGAAGGTTTTGAGTAATTCCAAATAATCAATCAATCAATCAATCAATATGTATTTATATAGCCATTTACAGCAACTAGCAGGTATCCGAAGGGCTTTACGTCAACAAGAATAAAACATCCAACAGTACAGTAAAATCAGAAAGGAATAAAACATACAGTAAAATCAGAACACGGATACATAATGTATATTTGCTACTTTACTTTTATCACAAAAATTTGGAAGCCCGTATAGTACTTTGTACTCAACTACATTCATTTTACGTTAGTTAGGCCTACTAGTTACTTTGTAGATTCAATTAATATCAACTAATACATTCTGATGTACACATCACTACAATCCAGGGATATAATATATATTATTCTGAAATGGGCCATTGTGTATAATGAGTAGGCTACTTTTATTTTTGGTACTTTAGTTACATTTTGATGCTAATACTTCTTTACTTTTACTTAAGTAAGATTGTGAATGCAGGACTTTCACTTGTACAATAACAGAGCATTTCTACACTGTGGTATTGTTACTTTTTTAAAAATTCTGAGTACTTCTTTCACCATTGCATTTCAGTGGCAGTGATGCACTTTATGTATGGCTCACATGTTTTGAGTAAGTTACTGCCTTTTTCAGGACAAATGAAGTGTTGTTCTACGCAGTTCTGACATACTGGACACTGTAGGAGTTAACTAACTCCACAAGATGGCAGCAGTGCAACAATAAGGATGCAAGCTGCCGTTCAAAACAAAAGAAGAGAAAGAAGGGGGGAAATGACAGTTTTACGATAGACTGGTTTTTACATGACACAGGCAGGGTTATTATGGAAATTTGAAACAGAACATGTTCGTTAAAGTGACTTCCTGATGAGGGCAGTAATACGCAGTAGCGTCTAAACTGTCACAATTTCTCACGGGGAAAAAAAGAAGAAGGAGGGGGGAAACAGGTGACGGTGAAAGTCCAAACTGTCTCTGAACGCATCTCGGCCGCTTTTCACCCAAGATGCACCTGTCCAACTGAACTGTCTGCGAAAAGCCATTTTGTTGTGCTAGCTAGCTATGATGTGGGTAAAGAAAGCCACCAATAATATGGGTCTGTTGTATCAACGCTAACTATGTCAATTTTAGGTGTTTGTTTGCTGTTGCGAAATACAATAATTGAACTCGTTAAAATCTGTAAGTAATCAATACTGGCATGGACTAGCCTAAAAAAAGCTAAAGTGTTGAGGAGTAGACGAAAGCTGGTAACGTTAGCTAAAGTGTGCTGCAGTTTCATATAACATAGCTACTGTTAGCTAGCTAGCTAACTATCTGTTTACTTAACTGACCGTAGTTATGTTTTCTGATTGATTAACCCAACATTAGTCAGTGTTTGTTTGTAAATGTGTTTTAAATATACTGCGACTGTCTGCGCTGTCCACCAAAGACAACAAAGAGTCTGTGTTGCTGACAGTAAATAAACAGGCGATTGAACAATCAAACAGTAACTCAGCAAAACACTTGAAGCATACAGCGATAAGCCAAAGCGCTAATCTGATAATGGCAGAGGACACCCGGCAGGACAAGAGAGCCAGCTTCTCTGCTATACCGGAGCACAACACCAACGGGATGGCCAGGACCTCCGCTGTGGCCTCAAGCAAAAGTGGCGCTTCAAAGAAATTAGTGATCAAAAATTTCAAAGGTACTGTCGCTCATCGTTTTCACCTTTGTTATCTAACAGCATCAGTCACAACGATTTATCTTAAACAGCGAACGTTGTAACTTTTAGACCATAACGTTACTGTATGTTGTCTGTCTCTGGGTTGTGTAAGTTACACATTGCAGTAAGGTCAACAAATTGTAACGTTACACAGTGTAACGTTACAATTTGTTGACCTTACTGCTCCGTAGGGCTGGGTATCGTTCAAGCAGTGTTGATACGTGAATTCGATACCGGTTCCTGAACGATACTTTTTTTTTTCGAAACCAATTATATACATTCCATTTAACACAAATATATTACATTAGGTACAACTCTTTTATTTTAATTGTTCAGCTCCTTTAAACATATGTGACGCACACTGTAAAGCATTTCAAAATACAACACATGTGAGCCCCTTATCTGTGGTAACTGTTTTTCCTGCATGCCTCTACAAGGTGTAACGTTAGACAGCCAATCACAAGTATTATTAGATCTTGGTACAAGGATGCCGCGTGTTCATTGGCTCACTGACGCTGATACGATGTACTCCGTAGGTATTGGAATTTAATGGTAATGAATGACAAGGCATTTTTCGATACTTGATAGGCTACTATGGAGGCAATTTGGTCGGTGTCTAAAAGTTACAAAGTTCGATACCCAGCCCTACTGCTCTGATCAGTTCATGTCCGATTTGGATAGGGTTTTTGTAATTTTTCACATGCTTAACATCTCCCAGTGATGTTTTTTTTGCTTGCTGCATTGATTTTATGTGGTGTGATGATGTTTAAAGCCTCTCACAACTTCAGGTCTTGATAAAGACAGTATATAATATAAGGCAGTAACACAGTAACTTTTTATATAGGCAGGCAGCTAAGCAGGCATCTGCTGATGCATCAAATACTAATAAAATATATTTCATTAGCTATAAAGACTCAGAAAACAAGTTTAAAGTATTTGTTTGACAACAGCAAAACTGGAAGCTTTTTTCATATGTGCAAACTTGTTCAGAACAATAAATGTCTCAACTTATTTACTATCACTGGACCGTAATCCATCAGAACTGATAGTTTACAAATGTGCAACTTATCATGTTGGTGTTAAACACATCAAACTAGGTTATCTCTGAATGCTAATATTGTTTCATAAGCATGAATGAGTTCCTGTCAGCTTGTTTGGTGGTTCCCAACATGTATAACATATAACATTGTTTTTATTTATTTTTTTGTAACAGACAGGCCAAAACTAGCAGAGAACTATACTGAGGACACGTGGCTGAAGCTACGCGATGCAGTGGGTGCCATCCAGAACAGCACCTCTATCAAGTACAATCTGGAGGAGCTTTATCAGGTTTGCTGAATCTTTTTTTCTCCCATACAATACATACTTGAAGTTGCCAATGGTAAATCATAGCTCAGGGTTAAAATAAACTTGTGGAGACAAGTTAATCTATCGCATCAAAACAGTATCTACTTTTGTGTGTTATTGTTATATTGGTGTACATTAATGTGCACATTGAATACATCTAAAACATCTAACCAGTGGCCAAATCTAAAATAAAAAATCCGTAATATACAGTGTTTTTCTTGTGCTCTTGTCTCTTCTCCTTGTCTCTCTTTCTTGAAGGCGGTAGAAAACCTCTGTTCGTATAAAGTCTCCCCCACGCTGTACAAGCAGCTAAGGCAGGTCTGTGAAGATCACGTACAGGCCCAGATCCAACAGTTTAGAGAATATCCTTTTTTTTTTTTTTTTGAACAACCACATCAGTCAAGTTATGTGTCGAACCTGTGGAAACATTTACTGATGTTGGAACAAATAGGATGCATATTGTGGGGTTCTTACATTTAGTTCGCAGCCTACTGTTAAATACAACGTTGAGTGAGGTCTGTTCATTTAGGAGTCCTTTTCAGATCAAGCAGCCCATGATTCATAGTAGGAGAAGATAGTTAGCCAGCCTGAACACACTGCTGCAATCAAAGCTAAGTGCAGTGCTCATTTTTTTTAATCGCAAACTTGCTATTTTGACAGTGATTCTAAACTAGGGCTGGGCGATATGGAGAAAATCAGATATCACAATATTTTTGACCAAATACCTCTATGTCGATGTTGTGACGATATTGTAGGGGTGACAATTGGTGCTGTAACAAAATATCTTCACAATTAGATTTTAGATAAATCATCAATAATGTGGATATAATGTCTAAGTGGGTAAAGGCAAATAATAGAACAGCTAGAACAGTCTAGTAAGTTCAGAAAATGGCATCACTTTACTGTAATGCAGCCTTTAAAACCAGGAAAAGACTAAACATAAGCCATTTACGATATTACGATATCTAAAATCTGAGACGATATCTAGTCTCATATCACGATACCAATATAACATCAATATATTGCCCAGTTCTATTCTAAACTCTGTTTTGTTTGGAGCATTAAACTTAACTAACGAGGTCTGGGCTTTCCTGGCACGCATCAGGTGTTGTTGCAGTCTTTTCTCACAAGAGGTCAATATACAACAAGTTTGGCAGCTAGCCTTTATCTATCTATAAAGTCAGGAATCTCTGTCTGTGAGTGACAGTCTGCAGCGGGCAACAGACAACTATTTGGAAATGAATACCTCTGCTGTGTATTTCACCATGTGTGTTTCTGAGCGCAGATGCTAGATATACAAATGTTACAATCAAACTCTTCATTTCCCTGGAGTCAACGAGCATGAGCGGATAGCCTACAGGAACACCGTTGCAACTCAAACTGTGTTTGTTTACCATACTAACTAATAACACTTATAGCATTACCTCTGCTATTTAAATCCATGCGACTTTATGCAACTTTTCTACCTTTTAAAATAACTTTATAACCAGCATTGGTCCAAGCAAGTGACTAGCACGCGTCTTTGGTAATTACTACTGTAGCAAGACTCGCTGCCACCGTGACTTCTCCCTGCACAGACGCGACAAAGGCACTTTTTATTCTCACATCTGTTCACACATATTGCCAACCGTTTCACCGAGCGCCTCTGTCGCCTGGCTTTTCTGGAGCAAGTAGTCGTGCTGCTCCAAACTCCTAACAGTTCAGTAGTAAATTAAAAAAGTGTTGCTGTCTGTCGCTGGTGTGTGCCAGACGACTACTGCATTTAAAGGGCGAATATAATTAGTCAATGAGCACCAGCTGTGTCAATCAACTCACCTGGCGCTGCTTTCATGAGCCATCCCCACAGCCCTTTTCATCGGATAATCATGAGATGTTTGACTAAAGTGACAAAATTATTGGTTTTGGCGAGACTAGATCAACTGAAATGTTCAATATAATCTGACAGGATATTTGTGACAGGAATAAGCCTACATAAAAAAAGCTGATAAAATCCAGGAAGAACACATTTTGACTAAAAGTAATGACTTTTCATAATGAGTTGTCGATGTTAGTATTGGCAGTGGAAGAAGAAGTACTCAAAAACATTTTTTTCTGAAGTAAAACTATTAATAGTATGCTAAAACTATTAATCCCACACAGTACAAATCCTGCATTCAAATGTTTACTTCAAGGGAAGAGTGAAAGAGAGGCATTATCAGCACAATGTACTTCAAATTGACTTTACATACCATATGTCCAAGGTGGAGCTTTCAACGCTAATATAATGCTGGATAGTTTAATGAATAATAATGCATTATGCATCCTATTTTAATTGTGATATTTTGTGAGTAAAATCTGAATCTGCAATGTAACCAGTACCATTTCTCTGTCAGGTAAATGTAGTACAATGTTTTCCTCTGAAGTAGAAGTACACAGTAAGTCAGTAGTATACAGTTGAGTTGCATATTAAGCACTCTTGGGGCCTTCTGTAAGTTATTTCGGGGTACAATGGTTCTGGAGAAAGCTGCAATACCACAGGCCAAGCAATCGGCTCGTTGGGAACAGGCACATTTTGAACGGGCACTGCACTAGTATTTCCAAATCCTAAACAAATGGGGCTTTAACAAGCAGTGGCTGTCACTGGCAGACTATGTAAAGATGCTTGACATATTGTAAGATATAACAAGTCACTGATTAACAAAATTGTCACAAATTAAAAGCAATCCAATTAAAGAACTTTTAATTAATTTAATCATACTCAATGTCCTCCAGCTGCTTACTAGCTGTTTTTAGACTTTGTTTTTAGGCAGGCTAGCCTTGCTTTATGGACTTAAGATATAGTTTTTTGTTTTTCCTCCCAATAAGTACAGTACAGATTTACAAAAACAAAAAAACCCATTACTGTCACCCAACTTGAACACCAAATCTTTTTTGAGCCAAGAAGTGTGACCAAGGTCTTAATCCGTGCTGCCTAGCGACAGTATAATATGAATGTCATTCAAAATGTTGGTTTAGTGGAATGAGTGAATGGAAGATTTTTCCTTAACATGGAGCTCACAGAGTCTTTGGACAACCTTTCCTTCCTGAAGCGAATGAATCGCTGCTGGCAGGACCACTGCAGGCAAACTGTAAGTAGTTTGACAGCTATGCCAGTCAATACCGTTCCACTAATAGGAAAGTGTCCTTTTAAGACTGATTTTGTTTTTTCTCTTTATAGATAATGATCCGAAGTATTTTTCTCTTCCTGGATCGTACCTATGTGCTTCAGAACTCCCTACTCCCCTCCATCTGGTAAAGTTCTAGTTTATGCAAATGTTTGTTTGTTAAGGTGTACTTAGGAGGCTGATGTTATGTATATGTTGCAGGGACACTGGGTTGGAACTGTTTCGTACCCACATTGTGAGTGACAGTGCAGTTCAGAAGCGCACAGTAGATGGCATTTTGGAGCAGATAGAACTCGAGCGAAATGGAGAGACGGTAGACCGGAGTCTCATCAGGAGCCTGCTGGGCATGCTGTCAGACCTACAGGTACCTGATCGCCTGTTTATTACTGAACGAACCAGTAGAAAATAGAATGAGTGTATGTTATCGTGTTCACCTCCTGTCTCGCTTTTAATAAGGTTTACAAAGATTCCTTTGAAGAGAGATTTTTGATTGAGACCAATCGCCTGTATGCAGCAGAGGGACAGCGGCTGATGCAGGAGAGAGATGTGAGTGAGACTATCAATCTTCTATGAAACTATTTTGCTCTTTGGGGAGCATAGGTCATTCATAGACTTCAAAAAGACTTATTAATGGATCTGTGATGTGTTCACCAGTAACCTGTTATACACTTAACATCAAGGATGTGTTTCTCATCTGCAAATACTCTGAATATGTGCGTCTGTATGTGTCCAGGTGCCTGAGTACCTGCACCATGTGGCTCGACGGTTGGAGGAGGAGAATGATCGTATCATGAGCTACCTCGACCAGAGCACTCAGTAATTACTTTTGTTGATAAAGTTCAATTATGTTATCATAACATATCACTGAGACAAAAATCATGTCACATAGACAAAATAGACATTATTCCATGATTAACTCCTCCAATAAAAAATAAGATGTTCATACCAACCTTCATAAAAAAAAAATGAGTAAAGTAAACAATCAATATCTATCAATTATAATTTCTTTCCAAACATTAAGGCAGGGTGCACCTTTTATACAGTACAATACCCTTGGGGGCCTGTTTGAATTTTGAGGTGTCACTCAAAGTAAATACAGTACACTTATGTATTTGTTTCATAGACAAATGGTGCATCATAGTGTCAACTGACCGCTTACATTTCCAGTACAAAGGCTCTTCAGTAAATGTCCAATACACATCCAATACATGTTGTTCATTATTTGGAAAAAAAGAAGAACAATCAACACTGCGAAACATGCAAAGCCATACTTTCAGATTTAATTTAAACACTTTTGCTTGTTCCAGTAGTTTTAAACACATTATTTCACATGATATTTTACAGGAAACCACTTATTAGCTGCGTTGAGAAACAACTTTTAGGAGAACACATGACTGCAATGCTACAAAAAGGTACGTCTGCGTGAAAGACTTTAATAAGTCCTCTACATTAGCATGCGTGTTTGTGTTTGGCAATATATACTACAGTCGTGAGGCTTATTGCGTACAATTTTAGTTGAACTGTGCCAGAGGATTATTGATTCCACTCTATGGTGATTTTGAGGCTGTAGTTTTTGGGGTTCTTTATTTGGTTTAAATGACATTGTAAGGTGTCCCACCTTCTCAATAAACCGTGCACTCTTTTTTTTTTTGCTGCTTTAAATCGTAATCACCTCATTTACTGTATCTGCTTTGTGACCTGCTATGAAATGGTTGTGATTCAGATTTACTAGAGCACAGTCCATGATGTTACCTACACTCTTTGTACAGCTGTACACATTACTACTTTTTTTTTTTAATTTGTGAATGGAATTTTGTCATAAACACACACAAATTGTTAAAATATTAGGGTTAGGGTATTAGCAGTATTCTTTCATATGCACATGCAGTATTAGTGTAATATTTGTGTACCAGGTTTGAGCATCCTGCTGGATGGGAATCGTTTGACTGAGCTGGTCCTCCTCTACCAGCTCTTCAGCAAGGTGAAGGGAGGACTTCCCACACTTTTGCAGTTCTGGAGGGATTACATAAAGGTATACACATAGCCCAACCAACATATACGTAGACATACAACACAAAGCAATACCATCAAGAAAAACATGTTTTTTTTATGTCTGAGAAATGCATATTCACGTGGTGGAAACTTTCTCTGGTTGTAGTCCTTCGGTGGAGAGATTGTATGTACTCCAGAGAAAGACAAGGACATGGTGCAAGACCTGCTGGACTTCAAGGACAAGATGGACAACGTCGCACAGAGCTGCTTTACACGCAATGAGGGATTCATCAACGCCATGAAGGAGGCCTTTGAGGCCTTTATCAACAAGAGGCCCAACAAACCTGCTGAACTTATTGGTGGGTCAGGCAAATACATGACATGCCATGGCAGTTGTGACTCAGATTCGTATTTTAATGTGGTTTTCATCAGTTCCAGCATGTGATAACGCATCTCTTGGTTATTGCTTCCAATTCAGCTAAATATGTGGATTCTAAGTTAAGAGCAGGAAACAAGGAGGCTACAGAGGAGGAGCTGGAGAGAATCCTGGATAAGATAATGATAATCTTCCGTTTCATACACGGTCAGTTACACTTCTGCATATATGTTTGCTTTCTCAGTCAAATCGTGTTACCAACCACTATGAAGCGTGGAACTCTCTGATGAGACCTTTTGACCTCTGTTGTCTCCATCCAGGGAAAGATGTGTTCGAAGCTTTTTATAAGAAGGACTTGGCCAAGCGTCTGCTGGTTGGCAAGAGTGCTTCTGTTGACGCTGAAAAGTCCATGCTCTCCAAGCTCAAACATGGTGAGTCCAAAGTCTTGTATCTTGAATAAGCAAGTTGAATGCTAGCATTCATCAAAATCCTCATCTGGCTCATGCATATATGGTAAAAACATTGTAGCACTTTATCCAAAGCATCTACCCAGTATTATAGGAGATGAAGCACTAATGTAAGAAGTTACACATCGTCTGTCGTGGGTGTGAGGACAAGTTGTGCTATGTTGTGGTTTTGACTTCCTCCAGAATGCGGAGCAGCATTCACCAGTAAGCTAGAGGGGATGTTCAAGGACATGGAACTGTCCAAAGACATCATGATCCAGTTCAAACAGGTACTTTCTGCCTCTGTGCACGTAGACACACTTAAAAACATACACGTGTAGCTTTAAAGAATTGATGCCATGTTTACAGTATGTGTATGCATTCCACTGTACTGTGTCATTTAATGCTTGCATTATGCCTGCATAATTGTAAAAGTTCTGCTCTTTCTTTGCAGTATATACAGAACCAGAGCGAGCCAAGCAACATAGAACTTACTGTCAACATCCTCACTATGGGCCACTGGCCTTCATACACACCCATGGAGGTGCACTTGCCCCCAGAGGTAAGCATTTCTATGTTTTTGTGCTGCTCTTTGTGCACACTATGCTTTGGCACTTGTGACAAACACACTTGAGGAGCACATGGCGTCATGGAAACGGTTCTTATTTTTGTGGGTTTTGGTTTTTGTTTAAACGATATTCATATATTCATTTATTTAGTGTGCTTATTTATAGTACGTGAGCAGCAACATGGTTGCTGCTCAAGTTATTGAGGAAAACTGTGTTTTACTGATTGTATCTTCCTACTGGCGTTCTCTAAACATGGCAGGGCCATTACCTGATCCTTATCCGACTGTGTTGGTACAAATTTCCTCTCTTTATGTTTTGGTAGATGGTAAAACTGCAGGAGGTGTTCAAGCTGTTCTACCTGGGGAAGCACAGTGGGAGGAAGCTGCAGTGGCAGCCCACACTGGGCCACGCTGTACTTAAGGCGGAGTTTAAAGAGGTAAGGGCATGGCGCAGCCTGACGTGGCATAAAGAAGAGAAAACGTCTAAAATGCACTTACAATGACTACTTTCTCCTGCAGGGTAAGAAGGAGGTGCAGGTCTCGCTGTTCCAGACGCTGGTGCTGTTGATGTTCAATGAGGGAGAGGAATTCAGCGTGGAGGAGATTCGCACTGCCACTGGCATAGGTTTTACACGTCTTTAAACATGTGGGACAGCTATTCTATTGTAAAAGAGGTACCTGTTGTATCACATCACCATTATC